>NC_135781.1:14953386-15194038 GCF_028453695.1 Augochlora pura | reverse complement strand
CAAACGATAGTACTCATTAAAAGAAACGATATTTGTCCTGAAAACTTTCGTGGTTTTCTTAATTTACGTGTGCGAAATGTTCTCTTGTCAGCCTAATAGCAGTATTTGATTCGGAAGTGTACGCAAAACACTTGGAGACGTACAATGAAATGTAAGAGGAAACAGGAAGAGACAACATGCAACGGCTACTTATTAATTCCCGAGTTCCTACATGGTCTTTCTTAAATACAACTTGCAAGCAGCTTTTCACTTCGAATAAACAATTAGCGTCTATCTGGAAATTATTATTGTGAAAGATAATCAATGTTGTACTTGAAAGCCATTTAAACGTATCGTACAATTGACAAACTAGCGATGTAACCGTAATCTCATGCGGGTTTCTGAAATTCGTGTCACGCATTCGTCGACGACCGTTTATTCTAAAGACCTAACTCTAGGGAATATTAATTTATTAGCGATACGTCGGCGTATCGATTGTCCGTTCAGAACAATTCGCAGTTCCGGGTCAATCGTTCCATGGTATTGAAAATTGCTGACCGTGCGGATTCTCGACACACCGCCGTGCGACGAAGCGATTTCTTTCGAAGACACGCTGACAACGAACGACCGAGATTTAATGTCTCATTCGACGCCGCCATCGCGTTGCGTAAAAGATTGATAGAATTGCGGTTGCGAACAGAGTCTGCATGATTCAGACCGTCGAACGAAAACAGAAACCCAGCTCGGCTTGACATCATCGCACGTACCCGCATCATCGACGAGGAACGTCGTGTTCCCGAGAGTTTCACGGTTGCAGTCGTGACTTTCCATGAATCGTTTTCTCCCGAGAGAGAGAGAGAGAGAGAGAGAGAGAGACGAGAGGCGCGCTTGTGCTCGCAGGATACCGTTTACTGAACGTCCGTTGATTTATGTCGAGAAAGAAAAAAAACCGGGAAACCAAAAAGAATTGACGTCAGAACATCGGCGAAACGTGCGTCGAGATTGCAGCCGAAGGTTAAATCAGCTATGAGAAAATCGTTAAAATCGCACTCCGTCGTCCCACCATCGGACATATGCGTGTTGTCAGCGTCTGCGAATTCGACAGAAAGAAGTCTCGTTAGGTTTTGCATCCGGAAGGCCTTAGTTGCGTTTCCAGCGGTACCAATGACCAGCTCGGCTGTATTACCACCAAATTGAATCAACATTTCTTGTTTGCGGGTTTTGTTAATACCTCCGGCGATTTAGAATCTATTAAGTCGTAAAATACATTAGGCCATACATTATCACTGCCGGCCACCTGCTACAAAGAAATCCTGCTTCTTCGTTCCAGTTAGAAACAATAAACGGTGACAAGTGAAGCGATCAACGTTGCACAATATTTTCTGAGTCAACTGATTGATATTCCATACGTACTAAACACTTCTAGAGCACGGATAAATATTAAGCACGTTGCATAATGTCGAATCGGAGCAACGTTTATTGCGTGCACTCTATAATATTATCAACCATAACATTCTGAATTAGCTAGATGTGTTTACTCTTCGAATTCTGTTGTTCTCTGCTAAATCTGTTGAAGTCTAAATTAATTTCCCGAGTTAAATACCGCTATAGAAATATAACGGTGTTCTATTAAATGCATGTATTGCACTTGATTAGTTCAAGGTTTCCATTGTAAGGCATCGCCAATCTTCGCGCGATGTACATTTTATAATTCATTTAGACTGAAATTAAGAAATAATTTCTTCTAAAATGAATGTGCGAATGATAAAACTCGAAGGAAAGTTTCTCTAGAATTTGCCAAACATTTCACTCCATTGGTTTTCAGATGATCACGTGCAATACAGATGCTTAACACTCGCCGATGTTTAGTCATCCTAGTTCTCGATTTCACTAGTTGTGATTAATCTTCCCAAGGACGAATTCTTTAAGAATGAACAACAACGATTTTCGCCACGGCGTAGTTGTGCCACGAATAATAAATACGTGCACAAAAATGAACGTTTACGTGGCTAATTATTGACTTCTATCGCAAAGCCAAATATTTGCTCTACTTAATCCGACAATCTGGATGAAAGCGATTCAATCAAAACTTTTTAAATACTCGATAGTGAACGAGATAAAAAATCACTAAATATTGACGCTACAGTGAATGTCGGGAAAGCAGATAAACAAAAAACGGTGAGAACATAGATAAATAACTGTCCCTTACGAGATACTCGAAGACCGTTGGAAATCACATCTAACCGTGGTTTCTATCCAGACGAATAATGAAATTCGAGGCGCGAAGAAGGAAAGGGCTTCGCGGTAGGAGAAAACGAAATAAAAAAAAAAGAAAAGAACGATCAAGGAAAAAGTCGAAGGGAGGGTTCCTTTCAGTCGGTCGAAAGTTACACGACGTCCGAGGTCATCGAGTTCCACCCATGCGATCGCTATGTCCGCGTTACGATGCCCGCGTCTACTATTACGCGCGCGTTTTCTACACGCTCAGCGCGGCACAGAAGTGATTGCTCGCGAACACTCACAACAATGCTGTTGATGCCGTAACAATATGGATGCTGGAAAATTCCGATCTATCACGATCGATGATTTACGCTGCCAAAAAAGAACTTCCATGACTTCGTCCCTTTCTTTTTCGTTTTTGCGAGCCTCGATGCAAATTAATAATCCCAGAAAAACAAACATTAATCCGTGACTTCGAGAGCTCAAGCTCGGTCGATTTACAAAACCGTAATTGCAGCCAGACTTTTGCATTTGCAACATAGCCGATCAGCGTGGGCGTCACTCGAGCGATGATCATTTCGATGAACTCGAATCGTATCGCTTCTTCGATTCGACGACGAACGGAGCGCGAGTTTTGTTCGAAGGGACAGGAGCCAAGCCTGAATTCGCAGGGGCCTGTTGATTCTCGCGGCCGAATCGCTCGGTGCCAATCAATCGGAACAGCCTATCGGCCCGGCTGTATTTTACCGGTTATGAATCTAAGAATCGCAGGCTTCGAAACGGCGCGATTCGATTATTGTAGAAAAACATAAGCCAAAAATCGCGCAATCGATACTCCAATTCGGCACGACGAGATTCGGGTGCTGTACTCACATTGCTCCGTATGTTAGGATCTCGCCCTTCGGTTGCAGCCGGCTGATAGAAACTCGTTTCGTCCACTGACAAAACGTGACACCGTTCCGCGAGGCACGCTCGAAACTGTCGGGCTGGTCTCGCACGGTGCGCGCCGCGGAAAATCAAACGCGTTCTCCAGCGCACACGGAGGGTTTCGTGAAACGACCACGAGGCGCGGCAGCCTGGAAAATCGTCGTTCAATTTGGACACGAGGTCGCGGGCTCGAATGGTACCTTCGGCACGGACTCGCGCGATTTCAGGCCGGGGTCTGAGTGAAACTGAAATGGGTAAAACCGACTGCGGAGCTCTTTCTCTCTTTCGCTCTTTGTCCCCGGTCTCGCTCGGCTCCCTCCCTCCTTTGACTTGGTCTCACCGATTATATCGCCCCCTTCTCCACCATTCTCGTTTTCTCTATCCATCTTTCTCGGCCCCTCGGTTATTTTGTTCCGCTCTCCGTTCGCCGCTGCTTTGCTTCTCCTTCGCTGACACTCACTCTCCCTCTCTCTTCCTTATTCGAATACTCTCCCCCTTTACCGGCTCGAGTCATCGTTTAACGCGAGCCCGACGCAACGCGACGGTCCCCGTCGTGTACCTGTGTGTACACACAATCGTGTTTCAGGGCTTCCATGCGCAACGTGTGTAACCATTGTGCGATGGGATACGACACGCGGAGAATCCATCGAAGATCCGGCGAGCTACCGAAAGTGGGATACGGGATAACGTCTCGAATACGTCGACCAGTACTCGTGGAACAGGCCTTTTCGTTTCGGTACATCTCGCCTGTTGACACAGATGCGTAAATTTGCCGAAGGATCGAATCCGATTAGTTCAACGGCCAACGCTCTTATCACTCGCAAATAGGGCGAGGTGCAATTAGGGGTACTGGGTCAGGAGGTTTCTGGAAATATAAGCAAACTAGCAAACCTGGCGAACTCCGTTTCGCCACCAGATGGCTTCGTTTTTTGTAACATTTCGTTTGGGGATTAAAAGATGAAGAAAAGTTATTTTTTTTGTTTTATAAACCATATTGGTTTGTAGTACATGCTATGTATCAGAGATAGCGCTGTATGTGAAAAATGATTTTCCCTGTTTTCCTGCTTTTCTGTTGAAATTTTCCAGAATTTTGGTTGCTATAAACCTCCCGGAGCCCGAGACCTTTCCAACGAATGCAAAACCGTGGAAATCGGTTCGTGCGTTCTGGAGTTATAGCGTCAGGAAGGAAAACCCGACTTATTTTTATATAATAGATAGCTAAAAAAATACAGACAGAGGCATAATTTGCGAACTAATTTCAAACTGTTACGACTTTCTTGTTTGTCAAGTATTTTAACTTTTGTTCCTCAGTTAACACTTTTGTTGCTCTTTTGATAAAAGAAAATCGAAAAAGCAATATGAGTCGCAAATTCTAATTTCTCACATCTTGTTTCATTATATTATATTTTTTTTATTTTTATGAAATGTTTGAGGATATTGACGGAATGGTACGAATCAAGGTTCTTACAGCATGTTCCGTGATCACTATTAATATTTTTGATTGCAATTGAATCTTTTAAAGTGTTTAAGGTTATGCTAACGAGTACAATTGCTTTGAGATAACCAAATAAATAGAAGTCGGGAGTCATCAAAATCAACAAACCTAATGGTTTACTTCTTGTCCAGTTGAAGTAACATGCTATTAGAAAGGAATTGTGAATGTGCATTTAATCTCACACAATATCCACACTTCGTACTTAGAACATAAACTTTTCGATTACATGTGCTTGCATGAAAAGCTAGGTAGTAATAGTTTATTTGTGTCTGTGATGCCAGCGGAGTGCTAGTTTCTATGTAATCACATTTTCGTGCCGTATTACCTCCTGCCACAAGAGAAACCTTGTATCGACCGGCTGCTAATTGTTAAATTAGAAAAACAAACATTTTTTTTTAAACAGAGTGGAACAGTAGGATAAGAAAATTTGAGAAGACATTTGACAAATATCAAAGCAGGAAAAACAACTCACAGAAAGAGTTGAAAATGCGTTCCCGAGAAGCATAATTTTATCACCCCGTTGCAATCAATTTACATGGAATTACAAAGAGATAACGAAAAGAAGAATCAGTGAAATATTATCCTATTTATAACTTTTTATTAGATTATCTTTATCTGTTGGTATTTAATTATTTCTGTTTTGTTGCCTTTCTCAAATTCTGGACCAATGGACAATTCTAGACAACGTTAACTTTTAAATTAACCGTAAAGTAACAGCTACCCTGCTCCGAAAGGTAAAAGGTAATTAATTTGTATGAAAAGTGATTGCAAGTTTATTATATTATTTTCTGTCGCAACAGGTACGTAGACATTTTAAAACGCTTTAGTAATTTCAATCCCTCAACCAATATAAACAAATGCAATTTTTGTTAAATTGCTTTACTTCTAAATTAAGGAACTTTCGGACACGGCTTTACTGCCTGTCAAATTACTGCTTTTCCCGAAAAGTGAATTTATAAAGCACTGGGGGAACAATTAAGCAAACAGTGGGCATTGTGGAAGAAGTAATTATTCAGTAGCCTTGAGGCACCAATTGATTTTGTCCCTGCCGCAATCGACGCTGCGCGACGCGTGTCTACTGGCACGCTTTTGCGTAGGAAGGGTAGAAGCCTTCGTGTGGCACCACCCTACATTCTACATCGATTCAAAGTACTCAAAAATTAGGCGAGCGAGTTCATTTGTAATCTTCTGTGACGAGGGAATATTGTTTTGTTCCCCGGCCTATTTCAGGATTTCAGTCGTAACATTTTATTCCAAGATTTAGAACTCAATTTCTATAATAATACAGGACGCTACTATTCTACGTAAAAAATCTACATCAACAATAAAGAATAAAACTTTATATGTGTTCGCAATTTTTTCAAACCGCTTTTCTGACACTAGTTGAAAAGATAATCTATGCAAAATTTTATATCGATTGAACGACGCGAATCCGTGTTTCATCGAACTTGAAAATATTTGTTTTTTAAAACTGTTTCATTTCGTAAAATTTAATTCTATATTGTGCCGCGTATATTAAAATATAAAAAATTGCGAAATATAAACTACGACAATTCTAATTTCCCGACTACTCTTTTATTAAACAAATTACTTTGATCGCGTGAGATTTTTATAGATGCTGACGTGGTAGCTAACTTGATAACAATCTATTGACTTCATCGCGTTCACAGTTCTTTCGAGGTACAATTTTTAAACAAGGATAAGGTAAGTCATAGGTAATAGTTGAATTACGCTATAATATAATTATTTGAAACAAGTCGTACTGATTTACATTGTGTAGATCTTGAAAGAAGAGATCATATGTTATTTCTCAACAAAGTTAATTTGCTCAGCAAGCCTAAATTATGAGTTTGTGTTCCTAGGCAACAACGTCAATATTAATTCCTTTCCTTTTTCTGTAATATACGTGAAACCAAACGAGTTAGCTAACTTAGACAAACTCACGGTGCTCTAATAATCTTACTGTCTATTCATATACCATCCACCCACTTGTGGCAAGAATTATTGAAACATAATGTACATATGTACGGAAGCGATTCAATAGAGCTCCACGCCGTCAGTTATTGGATCGGGCGTCGTCGTTCCATTTACTTTTGAACAAGTCGATACTCGCTATATTCTATTTCTATTCAATTCATAGCAATCTGTATATCATATAATTTGCACGTTCGTTATCACAATTTTTGTTCACAACAATCGATAAGGGAGTCCGGGGTGACCGGATACGTAAGGGGGTTCGATTCAATTTAATATGTATTTCTTATCTGATAAACCAAAAAGAATAGTGTGTTAAAGTGTGCAGAGCGCGCTGTTATCATTAGGTTATGATAGATTGTACTTATTCTATACTGTATTGGTTAAATAATGAAGATACATGAATAAATAAAGCATAACTTTAACTCGTTAAGACAAATACTTTTAGTTTTTTGTATAATATTTACCAGCAAAACCTGTTCACATGTAAATTAATGATAGCTATTTCCTGCAACAAACGAAGTTGCAAACATTTCGCAAAAGGAAAGTGTTAGACTGAAACAAAAGTATAATTCTTAGGTCCATTGTTTGGTTAAACGAATCTTGAAACCATACAAATACAAGAATAAAGAAAATCTTCTGAAATAAAATTAGTTTACTGAATTTAGCTAATTTGTTGAAAGTTTAATTTCTTAAACAACACAATGCATATATGTAATTTCAAAATCCGTAGACGATGATATGTATCTTTCTGCTTAAAAATGTACTTCTCTTTTCTCCAAATATTAACTATTTTTTTAGCAATAACGTATTTCATCGAAAATACGACTAATTGTTCCTGTGGAAGTATCATGATCGTTTCTAATTCCTTTCACGTTATTCCGATGGTAGTTGGAACAACGTTTAAACACATGAGAAAGGATGGTAGTTTCAGTCGATGAGTATCAATGTTATAAATGGTAAGTTCGTTCCACGGAAACACATAAAAGTCGGTTTGTATTATTTATATCTTGTCCTACACACCTTCGCCATCGTAATTATTTGTTCATCCCCTTGCCCACCTGACTGTAAGCTGACCCAGTAAGCAAAGATAATTTTCTCCCACGACCATAATGCACAATTAAAGTGTACGGGACGTCTATGAGTGGAAAACGTAAGGCACGCGCTTTCTTTTTTTAGAAAACACGATCTTTGTATTTCCAAGGTGTCGCAACGAATTCGAACGATCGATAAATATGTGAAAACGCGGTGAATCCTCCGTTAGTCGGTTCCAGTTAACACGTTCAAATTGCAACAATTATCACCAGTGACCGGTGCTAATAAATTATTCATCGTTATAGTATGATTCCAGTGAGATTACGAATCGATTTGTACATTTCTGAACGCAATAACGTTAATACGAAGGAAACATAAACCAAATCAAGGCAAAACGTGTTATTTTATAATATTGCGATCGCTATATCAATTTTTCGTTTATTGCTAAAATTTATCCGCTTTAACTTTTTTATCTTCATGTTACAATTTTTATCTAATTAAGAACTCAGCAAAGTATAAGTATAAACTGAAATTCAAGAATATGAAAGTCAAATTGACTTAGTCAATATTGGGGACATGGTTTTAGTTTCTGATACCATGTAAATAATTGACTAATTTATGGTAATCATTTTGGCCACACTATTTTTCACAAACTTACGGTGCAATGATATGTGCAAGTCTTGCCCTGGAACGTGTCCACACGCTTCCGTCATCTCTGAAGTTAGGTTCTATCTGATCTAATTTCATCGTTTGTTCAAACGGGGCTCCGCCCGTGTAATAATCATCGAGTGAAATTGGACCGATCAACGATTAATGTCTTTCTTATTCCCTAACGCCATGGGGGTTGCCGTCGATAATAACCAATGGGAACTGTTTTACGAATTGCGTGTGCCACCCTATGACGCCCACGAAACAAAAACTTCATCTACTTCTCAAGTACTTTATGGGGATAATAACACGTGCAGAGGTAGTCGTGACATTAGAGCGGATACTTTGTTCCTTGCTTCAATTACCCACACTCTTCTCTTCGTACCTCTATTATTTCGTAAAAATTTTAGCATAAAATTTAACTACTACTTAGAAGTCTATCGATTTGTGAAAGAAATGTACTACTCTATGTTAAATGAAATGTTCCACTCTGGACTTTTAAAATTTTGTTAATACATTGTTTGTAGTTAAAATTATTAAAGGGAGAAAGGAATTCCTATTTGACTAAAATATCTTGCACTTTTTATACGGGTAGTCCTTATCTTTGCAATCTGTTAGTCAGAAAAGGAGATGGTTTTTATATATTTAGATACTTTGAGGGTATGATAGCTGATGGCAAGGTAATTTTATTTATATAAGCTGACTTACGCCGGCCGCAATCGGTGGAATCTCAAGAATTGGGAAACGTCACTCTTACTGTTCACCGAAACTTGATTTTAGAAGCTACCGCGAGAAACGCGAGATCCGTGTGACCCATTTCCCCAACCTGTTACCGTTCAACGATCATTTTCAAGCGACCAAGTGTTCCTTTTAATTAGTCAATTTATTCAGCACAGTTCTTTTCGGGCAATTTCCTCAGCGATCCACTTGGGTTATGCTTCTCTTCCCGTTTATGTTCGATTACTTTGCTACTTCATGTCGTTACATAACGAATTATATACGTTATTACATCGGAGTATTATTAGAAAAACCGATATCAATTTGTTGAATTTATTTATCAACGTGCATAATTGTACCTTGCAAACAAACCGATATTATAACTAGTGATAATATTAAAATTCATTTCTTATATTATATTATAATATATTACATTATATATAATAATGATTGTTACAATTTTCAAAATTTGCAAAATAATTATAGAAGTAGGAGTAACTATTTCATTTCAGTTATTGTTCTCTTATATTACTGGTGAAGTTTGCACTGAAATGTATAACATGTTTGCTGTTAACAACAATTCTAATTTTAGAAAATCTTTGATCAAATGTTCATTCGAAAAACTGACGGCTCTGGCTATTTTTAAATAGCAGGCGATATATCGATACTGTCGTATTGTTGCCACCGATATATCGATCTTGAAATCACAGTGCACTAAATGTCCAAGATGGTGGTCGGGAACTTGAAGTCTGATAGGCGCGGTTCTTTTTCAGCATTGTTTGATAAAACAAAAAGGTGCCAGTACGTTTAGTGAACAATAATAAACAACTATTAACAATTTCAATCTCTCTTCGTGACCATTGATTCCCGGGAGACTATTCACCATTAGTTTGTACGTCAGCTGACACATGTTTATGTATATGACGAGTACACGCATGCAACGCACATGAAATATCTGCTAGAGAACTAGTCAAATTAATGAAATTGGTTCCTTGAAAAATTCAAGCTCGAGGTCACGATGTCAACAAAATTAAAGGACAAGGGATGGTGCGTATAAAAATTAATATTACTCTATTCTCCATCATTTACGAAAATATTCAAACTACTCGCAAATTAGATAACCATTTTGCGATGTATTTCCTAACATGCAAGACCCATTTCTGTGATAAATCAAAAACAATTAGGCAAGTTAATCAGAAAAACAACTGAACAAGTTCATATCAACATATATTTTATTATAAGGTTTTGTAAAACTATTACACATTGCAGGCCTTTCTAAATAAAGAAGTATCTTTAAACTTTAGAAATCAAAGTTTTTAATGCAGTAACGTATATTTGAATGTATGAATTAGGTACATCACAGATCATGCCTACAACATTGCAAGCGATTCTGGAAATATCACTGATATCCAGAAGATTGTAAAGAGATTATTGGATGTAAGAATTATATGCTTTATAGATTTTTAATAAAACCTATAGTTGTACTAATATTTCATTATTTCATTTATTGCATAGTTGGACTTGAGAGAAATTGGTAATGGTCAAGGAGAAGCTACTCAAGGCAATATTGTATTACAAATACAGAAAATACGTAATGTAGCTGCTCCTAAATCCAATGAAGAATCTCGTGCAGCTCCACGTTTATTGAAATTATCTTTAACTGATGGTAAAAATAATTATCAAGCCATAGAACTTGAGCACATTTCATTTCTGAGGTAAATAATTTAGCTAAAACAGTTATCTTTTAATTTCTATAAATAGCAGATCTTATTACTTGATGGAAACTGTTTTAGTCTAAATACTCCACCTGGTACGAAGATCTTAATTGTCCCAGGAGAGCTACCAACATCTCATGGTATTATTTTACTCAGACCTTCACATATAGCGCAAGTTCTTGGAGGAAAAGTAACAAACTTAGTGGAGAAATGGGAATTAAATAAAGTAGGTTCTATTATAAAAACTTTTAATATACTAGAGGAAATGATTTGTCATATATATAACATATGTGTACGTAACATAATTTCATACCAGAAACTGGCATTACATACAAGAGTGAAGTCAGCTGAGGAAGGTGGACCTCCTCCTTGGATACCATTTGGTAAAAAAATTATAAAAGTGTCTGAAAGTGATAAAAACTTTAAAGCTTTGGCAGAAAAGGAAAAATCTAGCAAAGAAAATGCTGAGTTTGAGGCACAACGTAAAGATGCTATAGCAGAGGCAGCTAAACAAGGTAGCAAGAAAATTTTTGGTGGTGGAAATAAACAGGTATGCTTAGATGAAATATACAACGAGAAATATGAACTTTATAACAATCATTACAATTATGTGATGATTTTATAGCTTTTAGATCACAGTGTACAAAAAATAGTAGATCAAGGATTCTCTATCGAGCAAGCAGAGTATGCCTTAAAATTGAATAGAAATAATGTGGATAGAGCATTAAAGTTTTTGCAGAAAACAGATAACAAACAGAGGTATATTTCTTTCCTTTTGCATATTTTAAACTACCAAATCAACTACCTTTTACTATAATACTTACTATTATTTTAGTACACTAAAAGAAACAAGAGAACCTAGAAATAAAAGGTTTGATAAAAAGTCAGAAGAAAATAAACCAAGCAGTGGAAAAATATCTCTTTTCGATTTTCTAGAAGATAAATTGCCTATACAGTCTGAAGCTGCAGAAACTAATATTCAATCTCAAAGTAGTCATATACAAAACACAGAAAGTAGTTATGATCGAGTTGAGTCAAGAAATAATGACATGCAAAGTAGAAGAGGTGGAAGGTATATATCTTTTAAACTAATAAATAATTACTAAAATAATATTTACGAATAAATAACTGTTTTGCTTTTATAGAAGCCAAAGAGGAGGACGTGGATATCAAGTACCACCAAGGCATTCTGAAGAAAATAAAAATAATAAAAAATTAAATTTTAATAACACCAATACTCCTCAATATTCGCAATACAACGGAGGAAACAATCCTCAACAAAATAAACCCCCAAGATTTCAAAGAAATCAAGATAATCATAATTTTCTTCAACAAGATACTGGAAATAAGTTCTACCAGAAATCACAATTGAGTGATCACCGCAATTCCGGTTTTCAAACGCATGTAGATGGAACAAATGTTACCGATAATAGTAATTACTATAAAGGTACACAAGAACACCAAGGAAAAAATCTTGGAAGCAGCAGGAATTACGATACCGATGTCAGAAGTAGACAAACTTATGACACTTCTTATGGTAGACATAGTCGACTACAAGAAGATGGAATACATAGACCTTATTCTGCGAATACGGGTGATAAAAATTACAAAAACCAATTAAATAAATTTCAACCAAATGAGAGTTCGGGTAGTAAGAGTACTATAGGGCCCACTAATCAAAGGTCTCAGAATCATTTTGGTAATAATCAAAATCTGAATGTTCCTGTTGGAAGTTCTTGGGTATGGCGAGTGGGCGATAAATGTTTAGCCAAATATTGGGAAGATAATAGGGTAAGATATCATATATTATATTAATATACAGAGTAATAACTTTAAATAATAGATTTTACCATTTTGAATTTAGTATTATGATGCAAAAGTAACTGGTGTGTCGGATAGAACCTGCGTTGTTCAGTTTAAAGGGTTTGAAAATTATGAAGAAGTGCTACAAGTGGACTGTTTACCTATAACAGATGATGTATGTAGTTCGTAAGTAACTTTGACTGTATGATATTTATAGTAACTAATTGTTGTGTTTCGTTTAATTATATTAGTACCAAGTTCAAGATCTCGGCATGGATCAGAAACAATCGGATCAGTGGTGTAATAATAAACAAGTTCGTTATGAACAAACACAGAATCATATAGCTGGTAAATTTATAAAATTTTGTATATTGGATACATACCTTATTGTAAGTATACTGAAACAAATATTTCATATGTAATGTATTTTACAGCAGGCATGGAATTTCGAAGAAGTGGAAGTGGAATTGTACCTCCAAATAAAGCTAATTACAGTAAAAAACGTAATCAACAACGCAGCACTCAACCTATTTATCAGCCTCCAGCTCAACGATGTCAAAGTTCTATGCCTATGAATACTCAAAACAATTCCTTACTTTAATGTAACGTCAGTCTTTCATTTCTAGTAATGAAAATATTGGACACTGCAGAATCACTGATTATAATGTTATTTTCAAAGACTGACTTCATAAGAAAAAAAAACAGCTATACGCTCTTCACCCCTAATGGATATAGATGTCAATATTGATAAGACGTAATCAAGTCATGTGCCACAAAATAATTTATATTCGTAAACAGAAACTTGTAACATGTGTACAATTATAGTACGAATTTATTTCCTTACGCAGTGAAAGTGAAACTAACAACTAAAAACAGTAACATACATGTTTATTATGTCAGAAAATGTCAAAATATTTATATTGTAGAATAATCATGTACTATGGCGAATTGCGCAGCATTTCAAAATATTTCGTCCACTTCCGCTGAAAAATTAATACATACTTCATGCGCATAATGTACATTATGCTATGTATTATTTGTAACTAATTTGTAATTATAGTTATTTCAAATTACAGTTGTATTTAATTTAAAATTACAGTTGTGAGAATTGATAGCAAATTTAAATATGCAAGAATAGTGTAGCTCTTCTATTATTTACCCACTTAATGAAATAACTATTATTTGAAAAAATTTATTTTACTATTTAATGTTTAAAGAAAGTTAATTAATACAAATCGATATAAAGAAAAACTTTCAAATATTAAGTAATCCATTTCCACGTGAATGTTAGTAATATACGAAGCACGTGTAAGTAGTATAATAATTAGCTGTATCTTATTTTGCTCAACTTGCCGAAGTATTGCCTATATAATCACATACGTTCAAAACATATCTTAATGTGCATTGAGCATTATTCATAAATTCGCTGACATATGTGTAAGTCAAACATCGCGCTGAATGTTTCAGTTGGAGCACCCGCAAGCGGATACGCAAAAAAATGAGGCCGCAAATACAGTTGAGTGGAACGGCTAAGTTTCTTGTCCATATGAATACTAGATATTCCTAAACTAATTACGCGAGCTATATGTGCATTAAAATGGTAATAATAATAGCGCTTTAGGATTGGGAGTGAAGCTCCCAGGATTCTGACCGCTTCACGAATTCCTTGTAAGAAAATAACTGTGGAAGAATTGCCCATCACAAATGGGATTGAATGATGCCAATGGATTTTCATTGGCAATCTATTGGAATCGTCCAATTCCATTTGCGAGGTCTTCTCTCCGCCACTTAGAGCAGATTCTGAGCAGAAACCGTAATAACATTGGTCATGTTAAGCCACCAATGGACATGCTGAAAAGCCTGATTGGGAGAACAAAAGCGTCATCTATAGTAAACAGAAGACGTATACAGTTTATCCATGGCGGGTATGCCATGTTGTTTCTATTTTCAAATTTATTAAATCCATTTGTATTCAGACGTATTTCATAAGTAAAAATACACCATTTGGTGGCCTCGGTGACAAAAAATTTTACCGTTTTATTATACGGATGCCAGAAATGCGACCGCTGTCTGGGGGCTTCGGTGAACAAATAGAAGTTAGTATTTTGAATTTGTACGTTTATAGACTCACATTCTAACGTATTATTTACTATTTCTAATTGAAGGATTACGAAGTATTGAACTTGCTTGGTAAAGGCGGATTCGCTAGCGTATACCGAGCAAAATGTCTCCGAAGTGGCATAGAAGTCGCAATAAAAATGGTAATTCTATTGTTTTCTTAGGTTAAGTATTGCTCATATCATAAACACTTGTTGCATTATCATCTTAAATTTTAAATTGTAATTTTTTTATCATCAAATATGCATATGTATTATTGTATTTGTTGCACATATGCATAGATGTAAATATGGAAACAAAATATGCATTATATAATTTTAGATCGACATCAAATTGATGCAAGCTGCTGGGATGGTGGGTAGAGTACGTCAAGAGGTTGGAATACACTCAAGATTAAAGCATCCAGCCATACTTGAATTGTATGCATTCTTTGAGGATGCTAATTATGTTTATTTAGTATTGGAATTATGTCACAATGGAGAGCTTCAACGATTTCTTAAGACGCAAGGTTCTTGTGCGTTACCTGAAGAACATGGTAAAAATGTAGATATATTTATAGTTCTTGTTATTTCTGAAAGTTGCACATAACACATCTACTTTTATTATTTTAGCTGGTCGTATAATTAGACAAGTGGTACAAGGATTATTATATCTGCATTCACATCAGATACTTCACAGAGATATGTCTTTATCTAATTTGTTATTAAGTAGAGACATGCAAGTGGTAAGATTAATTCCATATTATAAAAATGTGTCTATCATTTGATTGAATTAGATCCTTAAGAGTCATTTGAATAATTTTAATTACAGAAAATAGCAGATTTTGGATTGGCTACTCAGTTAACAAGACCCGATGAGAAACATTTAACTATGTGTGGTACTCCTAACTACATATCACCTGAGGTTTGGATATTAATTTACAAAATATAAATTTAATTATTGAATACATACAACATAATATATTATTGTAGATAGCAACAAGATCATCTCATGGTTTAGAAGCAGATGTTTGGAGTTTAGGATGCATGCTATATACTCTTCTAGTTGGTAAACCACCATTTGACACAGATGCTGTTAAAAGTACTTTGACACGTGTAGTCATGGCTGATTATGTAATGCCGTCTCATTTATCGGATAACGCTAAGGATTTGATAGACAAATTATTAAAAAAGAATCCAAAAGAAAGAATTCGTTTACGTGATATTTCTAAACATCCATTCATAATGAATTTAGAAAGGAATAAATTGCATTGTGACAAAAATGGTATGCGTAGTGCATTGTCCGGAGACGGTATGGTTGATTCAGGTTTAGGACGAACATTGTCCTCATATGGACGACCAAGAATACGTTCTAGATCAGAAGAAAGAATGTCCACAATGCCAATATTTTCTAATGGTCCGGGTGTAATGATTAGTGCAAGGAGTGAAGCAATGTCCGAACCTATTGGAAAAACACATTTACGTAAAACAAGTGACATTGATTATCATCCAAAGCAGAATTCTGTACTAGCTGGACTACCACCACCCATGCAAAGCAGAATATTTTCTCAAAATCAGCATTACAGTAGTTGTGATGCATATGAAAATGTTGATAAACACAAAAATGATAAATCTAAAAAACGAGAAAACCCAGTAAATTGTTTTGAAGGCACAAAAGATGGCGGAAAATTACAAATTCCGCCCCTATCTTCAGAAAGATTACAGCCAACTAGACACAGAACAAAGAATGCGATTCTCACTATATTAGATCATGGAGAAGTTTGCATTGAATTTATTAAACGCAGGAATGGAGTGGTAAGTGTAAAACAGAAGCGAATAACTGTTGATATATATAAAATAAATATATTTTGATACTATAGGAAAGAGTAGGAGAAGTGTGCCGAATATCGGGCGATGGATTGAGAGTTATTCTTTATAAACCTGCTAATTCGGTGGAAGTTGGTTCGCAACCGCCCCCACTACCAGGCCGTGGTGCAGATAGCATTTATTCGTATGAAAATCTACCCCAACGCCATCATAGAAAATACATTTATGCTTATCGTTTTATAAAACTTGTAAAAGCTAAAACACCAAAACTTACACTGTATACCCACCGATCGAAATGTCTTTTTATGGAAAATGGACCACAACCGGATTGTGAAATTCATTTTTACAATGGAGTTAAGGTATAATAATAAATTTTAAAAATGATACGTAAATGATGAATAAATTGCAACTGTATCATTTATTGCAGGTTGTGCGCGTCGATGGTGTAGTAAAAATAACAGAAAAGAGTGATGGAGTTACGTTTACAGAGAGTGAATTTCCACCACACTTAGATGACTATTATGAACATTATTCGGAATGCTACCAACGCTGTTTATTGTTAGAATCTACTCTAACATCTTTGGAAGCAGCTACTGGACATTCCAGTTTCCCTGTTATAATTGGACGTAGGCCCACTGCAGCCTTAAATGATGCCCCTTGCTTACAAGGAAAAGAAAATGTTTCTCAAGCAACAAACCATACACCCGTGGTATGAAAATTTAAAAGATATTGTATGCATATTCTATATAGAATAGCCAAGAGTGATATTGTATCAAATGAATTTTTAGATTTTTGTAGGTAATAATATATGATTTATAGTGATACCGTTTATTTTAGATGCCATCTTTTGATGCTAGTTGCTCAGTAATCTCCACTATAGCGTCTCAGTCACATAAAATGAATTCTATACGAAATTCAAGTACTAACAATCTTAATAAGGTAATAGTTCCAGGAGTTGGCACTGCAACACAATTATCCTCCGGAGATATTCGTGTAAATTATAAGGATGGATCAGCCTTAACTGTAAGTAAATAAAATCTGTACCACAAATTTGAAAAAATAATTAAAAAAATTTTCACCCATTATTAATAGGTAAGTCCTCAAAGCTATGGTGGCGGTATAGTTTATGAGAGTAATAATGGAACTGTTACGCGATACAATCAACACTATCAAAATTCAGAAGTTCCACACATGGTTAGAGACAAATTGTGCCAGTTACAGACTGTTATTAAATATCTTGTTCAACCGAAACACAAGAATATTCGGTGAAATCAAATATACCTTTAGATAATCAATTATTTTGTATAGTAGCTTTAAAGTAGTGTAACTACGATAAGAAAAGAAAATATTTTTATAAGTTTGTAGTATGTATTGTATTCTTATAGGTAATTAGAGTCAAGCTATCGATTTTTTTTTTAAATACAATAAAAAAGACATACGTGTATTTATACCTGTATTTCAATTTATTTAACTATACAAAAAAATTGTATTCTTTCTTAGTTTTAGTTATTACATAGTAGTGACATCTTAAAAAATATTGACTCTAAGTTTATTTGTACAATTACACTGAATTTGTATTATGTACAATTTTTGTATTGAGTTTTTCGCAGGGTTAGATTGACAATACTTTGTCTGTTTATCCCAAATCCATCCATTATCTGCTTGTTATAATTGTGTGATTAACTCCTCTAATGAACTAGTCATCAAACACTCCTTTTAGTAGAGTGTACACTATCCTAATGTTCATCCTATCTTTCTACTGTACACACAGTGTCCCTAACTCCGAAGTCTCTAGAGCCAGAATATTAATAATGTTCCCCTGAAAGAGATCCGATGAAGAGTAGTAAGATTCCAGATAAGCTGTAACCTCACTACACGTGGGATAGTAACCTAAATCTGCCATCATGCTTGCCACGAACTTTTAGTAGGATAGTCCGGTAAATTCCCCTTTAGAAATAAACAGGTTTCGGTAACAATATCTCGAAGTCTGTCTCAACTGTAAAACGATGACGGGTGTCTCCACGTTTGTAGTTGAGTAATTTTTGCTCTTTCGCGACTTAACAGTAATCCTTTATCATTTAATGACGGAAATGCAGCACTTGATTTGCTAGTATATAGTTTGTACTCGACAATCTTTTGAAAGGACAACAACCCCATTCATTTTTGCTTATTGTTGTCATATTGGTTCACAAACTGAGTTTCGTGAAACTGACTCGTCTCATGAACTCGTTTCATTTCAAACTACTTATGTCGAAGTGTCAATAATGATTGGAATAACTTACAGAAAATACATGAATAAACATACATAGTACATATGTCAGAATAAATATGTTTATTTGAAAATATTATTGTTAAAAGTTACTTTGACAGTGTTTCAATTGCATTTTTCTGTAATGATCATGACAAACATACATATAAAAGTCGAAGGGCTCGAAGGTTTACTTTCTACATATACATATAATATATGCACATATGTAGTTAGCAACTTCATCTCTCGGAACTCACGGGGTTCTATAAACAAGTAGTGTGACGTGTCGACGTGTAATTACGAGAAGTGTGTGGGATGTCATTCACTAATACAATAGAGCGACATTCAATTGCTGCAGTAATTGAGGGAGTTTTAGCCTTATAATCTTGGAATTGACAAGGGGCAGCGCCCATTCGCAACGAACCTAACCTCGTATAACGGATACGAAACATGGGTAAGAAAATAAATCGCACATATTTTCATTCTACGTAAGATAGCTGTGTAGAAGATAAATATATTTTTCTTAGAAAGCCATGTAATCCGTTTCCTAGCAACTTATCAATAGCGCTAATGTCGCGTACGATACGTTTTATTATCTATATATGAAAAGATTACTCATTCATTGTCTCAGTTACCACTTCGCATCTTAATTGAACAGGTTGTTGATGATAATCGATATTAAAAATGATAAATTATGAAGTAGGAAGTGACAGTTTTCCATTGCGTAGAAAATTTAACAGTAACATTAGTGTAGACAGATTTTCTGAAAAAAGTCTTCATGGACTTGAATATGAACAGAGATCTTGCAGTAAGTTCTTTAAAGTAAAATGGTTATCAGTTAGAAATCAGTGTAACTAGCAATTAAGAAACTTATAGTAATATTTAAATTAAAAGTAATTATAAGTTATAAGCTAAACCTGTGTTATTATTATTGTAGGGAATATATGCAATGATTGTATGGCCAGAGTGCCATACGCAACTCTCATTGCAACTATTATGTGTTGCTTGGGAGTTGGTATATTTTGTGGCACAATGTACAGAGGTGTGACATTGGGTTCATTGATGATGGATCAGGTATAGTCAAATAGTGCTTTCTTGTAAAATATATTATATAATATATTCAATCAATAAATATATTATTAGGTATTTCATTTACGACTTGGATGGCTAGAAGCTATACAGTTGACGTTTGCGATACTTGGTGCTAGTATGGCAGCTTTGGGTTTTATGATACTATGTGTTGGTTGCCTTGCAACTGGAGCTACAAGACACAAAGTGTATCGTGCATGGAGATCCAGAGTGGGTGGGCGTATTTCTTGTGCTGTTGTAAGTATCTACATTTCACAAATGACAATTCAGAAGGAAAAAAACAATGACATCTCTCTTTTCCTTAGTTCATGACAATCACATACATTCTACAGTTAGGCTGGCTTTTGATATTTGCATTTTTGGTTATAATTACCTGGATTTTTACTATATTCTGGGGTTTGTGTAGTAATCCTAGAGTTCAATCTCTAGACCAATGCATTGATTTCACTCAGTTCAGTAAGTTTTGCAATTTTTTGTATTACAAATTTTGATGAATCTTGTTAAATCCTTGAAATTAAAAATATACCCTTTCCCATATAGGTTTCTTATTCCCAAATAATACTAGAGTGGAAGATATGCAAGTATGTGGACCACAAGAGGTAAAGCTATTTTGTAAAGATTTTGTGGAAAAAGCAGAAGTAATGTTTATCTTGGCAACAGTAGCTGCGATGTTAGTTGTTTTAAGTCTTATACACTATTTGATGTGTCTATCTGCTAATTATGCACATATCCGAGATCATGAGAAATTTCAAGAATTACAAGAACTTCAGTACCTTCAGGATCCAGGTGATGCAGATTCTTCCCAGCCTGGTATGGGAACTTTGAGCTCGCATCATCGTGGCAAGGATAGATTCTAGGATACGGCCCGCGAGATCTTCGCTATGAATCCATTGTAAATCAGAAAAGACAGAAGATCTCTCCTCTATAAATATAGAGAATATTTTGGTGTTACTTATTTTTCTGTACCAAAATTCAGTATTCTATCGAGTATTACTGCAGTAGTTTATTGACTGAAGATCTTGCGGGAACACTCTATGCCGTCCATTCTCTACGACTGTTTTGTAAGCATTTATTTTGTTTTAAAGTTTTAATTTAATTAGGTAATGCTAAGAAACAAATAAGACATATTCATTAGTATAGTGAACATTCCATTGTTTAAATTCACGGGGTGTTTGAAAAAGATTTGGGCATATACAAAAATTGAATACGGTACAAAAAGGTAATAAAAAAGATCATATAAATGTTTCTGCTCACTGTGCCTAATAAATTCATAGAAATATGCTCATATTTCATGACATCCTGATTAAGTTAGGACAAAATTTTATAATTCGCGCGCGTTTAAAGATAAAATATTTCTTCATATAGAATGAAAATGTACAGTGAGTATGTGTAAAGCACAAAGAATATAGCGCACATAGTATATATCTATAATTGCTAATTTCTACTCTATACAGAAATATATTTATATTCATATACACAAATATTTGCTGTGCACTAAAATATTATTTAGTTGCTGATGTCTGTATATTATATAAGACTGTTTAACAATACAGATTGTATATTAAGTATTGTTAATATACATATTAAGAATTTTACGGTAGAAGAAATGTATTTTTTTTATAAAAGCTAATTTTATTGTATATTACTACTCAAATATTTGAAATGTACTAGAGGAGAAATAAGAAGTTTGTTAATAGCATAGTTCTCTTCTCAATTGGTATTTATTACAGTTACGTTTAACAGACTATCACTTCATCATATCAGTCTTTCAAAAATTCTTATTCAAGTTCGACTGCCATGGCATAATACTTAAAAATTTCAATATAGATACAAATCATAAAATGTAATAATAAAACATCAATTCAAATTATATTTTGATTGCCAAAATCCACCGTGCCAAATTAATGCAATTTGAACAGCGAGTATGAAAATATCATTTATTTACTAAATAGTAAATTATTATATTGTTATATCATATTGTATGTTATTAATAACAAACAGATTCTAAAATGGTTATAATAAGGTAGCAGGTTTGGCTTAGAATAAAACAATACGTGCTCAAATTAGTTTTTGGAAGTGTAATAAATTTCGGAAATAGGATACTTTTGTTTAAAAATGATAGATGTGAATAATGTTATGTTACGAACATAATTGCGGTCATAATTACATTTTATTTACACAAATTTATTGCGATAATACGTTCACTCATACAAGACAATTTAATTGCGCAGATTACATTCAATAAAAAATGGATTTATTGTTTCGTTTTTAATTACGTCTTATAAGTTTCGTTTCTAAATATTTGTATATTCCTGTAAGATTGAATAAAATTTACTTCCTATTTCACATATATACGATTTTCGAAAATATTTTACATGTTCTTTCATGAATCCTACCAAATTTCTTTTTTTATTTATTATGTACAATTACAATTTGTACAATTTGTATAAATCACTGTAAGTTAATCATCGTCAATCTGGAGATCTAATTCCAGATCGAGTGCACTTACTTCTTGGAAGGTATTTATGAAAGTGTACCGTGAGAATATCATGTACAACTTTCGGAACCAGACATATTGAGACTTGTGTGCAGTCATAGCATTCTATAAAGACAAAATAGTTTCAAAATATATCAGTGTACTCGTGCTCAAAATCTATAAGATATAAAGGACGGATAATAATTTATATAATAAACTTTTATCATCAGTATACAAGGTAACTTGCTTAACTCAAGTATCTAAAATATCTCGCTTGTTTTTTTATGATAGGAGGTATAACATTACGGGTCGTTGGCTTCGTCTTGGCCTCGCTTATCATACAGTAATGGTAAAAATGTCATTCCATTTGAAAAAAACTTCTATTATTTGTCCATCTGAATTAACCAATGTTTTCCTCTGACAATATTTTCTATCATAAAATATAAGTAACATATTGTAGATACTTCAGTTAAGCAAGACACCTTGTGTACTCTACATTTCTCAAAATGAGTATTACAGTTTTAAAGAAATTGATGAAGGGAAATGTACACTTACTCTTATGGTCTTTCTTTGATCATATGTTACTAAATACCAATATGAAGCTGTTAGTAAACTAATTGGTAAATCTATCAGCTGTACATATTTTCTAATTATATTCACAGATTCTAACACATATAGTTTACAATCTGAAAACAAATTAGTTTTTTTTAGTAAGAACTTAACATTAATTTGATTTTCTAAGTGGTGATACTAACAAGATGGTACTTTCTTCTCAATGCATAATGCAGCTATGGCAAAGTATAGGGAGATGTGATTCTTGTGTCGACTTATGCCATGCTTGTCAAATGTTACAACTGCATTGATTTTGTAAGTCTCTACATGTTGTAAAATACATTCTGCCACTACTTCTGTTGGCCATTGTACATTTTGATCATCAGGTAACTCTGTACTCCTATACATGCATTTATTGAACTATGATAGAAGATTAGAAGGATAGAATGTGACTACATTCAAGTATGTAACATTAAAGTTTGTTTTAAAATAATTAAATTAAATTTTTCCTTACATCACTATAGTTACATTAGCTTCTGGAATTCCTAACAATTTTATACAATCCCATAGTTCTGTTTTTCTCTTTTTATGTCCACCTAAAAAAACATTTAAATATATGTGAAAAACCAAGTATAAAAATATATCTATTACATTATTTATACTATGTCTGTTAATTTATCCTGTTGTTAGTAATGTTGTTTTATTTGTGTAGTAGTTGTTATTAAAGCATCTACATTCTGCTTTTATTAAAAATGAAGTCTTTATAAATGGATATTCATATCTAATAACAACAGGACACATAGATAGATGTTATATTTATAGTTGACAAATTAAATTCCATACCAGTAGTAAGACAAAGTAGATATAGCTCACTAGCCTTTGATTTTGTGACCCAATAGAGTAGCGGACCAAAAAACATGACCTCATCATCAGGATGAGCCGTAACTAACAATATTCTGGCAGGCGGACCTGGAAGCTGCCACGCTCTGTGGCTTACTTTCTTCAAGATTGAATAAAGGCAAATGCAAACGCAAAGGTAGGCAGCAACAGCAATTAACAATTGCCATGATATTTCTTTTATGTAATACCACCACCAACAAATTGCTTCATTAATTTGCAGACTACAGTATTCCTTAATCAAATCGAAATCTAACATTTTTAATGCCGATGTACGAACTACTTCCACTTACGAGTGTTACGGTCCTGTCATATTTCTGGAAGATCCTGCTACCCTTGGAAGCTCGGGAATTAGATTTCCTTCTTTAGCGGAACATTGTAAGGTTATGTTGTGCAGAAACGAGATACTAATAGGATTGAGCGCCATACTTGCATAAGTCGATACAAACTGCTCTTATAATGTTCGTTCACACTTCATATTTGTTCACACGTATCTGCGACCCTCTACGTTTTTCTTTTGACAAATTTATTTATTTGTTTCAATCAACTCATATAAAATTTACAAAATTTCTGCGAAATACACCTGTATTCGCGAGATAAATTATTTAAATATAAAAATAATAGATTTCAGATATATATAAAATATTTCTCCAATTATTAGTCAACATATGTACCGTACATACCTGTATTTGTTACTTCTTGTTTGTAAATTTAAATTTTTCTATAAACCTAATCTAATTTTCATTATTTAGTATGTGTTCTTAATGAAAATACGAAGTTGCATGATGAAATCGTTAGTTGAATTCGATAAATTCGATAAATGCGCTTATTCAATTTATATTACAATAATTAGATCTTTATGTAGAGATTTAACTAAGTTTATGAAAATTAATTTTTCTATGATTTTGAATATCTTCCCGCGTACGTACAGTGTAGTATCGCAGAATGTCCAACCGTACAATTCCCTATATTCGGAGTTTAGATTTTAGTTCAATTTTGTTGTCAAATTGATGTTCTTCTTCCTCTCCATTTAGAAAATTAGATTCATGTAGAGACTTTTGATTTAAAATGATTATAAAATTTCAAAATATTTTTCAAAATTCATGGAGTGCATATTTAAATTGAATCAACTCTACGCCAATGTCGTTTAAGTAGCGTATTGTAATTGAATAGTTCTGATGTGCAAAATTGTGTTATGTTATTCAGGATAAGAATAACCAAAAAATTGCAAATTGTACAATGTCTGAAGAAAAAGAAGAAGTAGATGTATTTCGTGATACACCTGTAAGATATTTGGGTAATAAAAAACAGGTTATCAAGCACTGTTACTTAAATTTTCATTGATAGTTCTCCTTTTACAGAATTCGTCTTCTTTGTGATTATTTTTATTAGCCCTTATTTCATTTCACTTTATTCATATTGCATTTATTACTCTACTTACATACAAATTATAATTACTCCTATAGGATACGCAAATGAAGTGGGTGAAGCTTTCAGACCAATAATACATAGTTCAATAGTGTGGCTCAGTTATGCTGTCTCTACTGGGTATGTTCTTGCTGATACAGTCCATAAGGGGTGGACACAGTATAATGTAAGTTAAGTTATAGAAACAATTTTTAAAAACATTAAATGATATAATAATCATGAAAATAATATGTTTTAGAAGGAGACATCTGAGGATTCAACCAAAAGTGCTTTGTATTCCATGTCCGATACCTTATTGTGGCAAACATTTGCATCTATAATAATTCCAGGTTTTACGATTAATAGAATTTGTGCTGCTGTCCAATGTTTCCAAAGAAAAAGTTGTAATCCTGTCCTAAGAAGTCGGTGGATACCCACTGCAATTGGACTATCTGCTATACCACTCATAATAAAGCCCATAGATAATGTAGTAGATGAAGTCATGAATGCTACTTACAGAAAGTGGACAGGCTACTATCCTAAATGATCATTAGCATAAACTATAGGTAAAAATTTCAGACAATAAGCCTTGAATGTAATTAACTTTCAAAACATATGAAAGTATGATGGTTTATAATAATTTTACAAAATGACAAAATGGCTTTTCCTCATTCCAGTAACAGGGATGAATAAAAATCTGTTACATTACTATTTTCATTGTTTTCGACTTGTATTGTACCCTTGTCTACCCTTATATCTAATTTTAATTAATGGCAAGATTCCTTGTATCTTTAGTAGAGTTGCATTATTGTACAGGATTGGTATAGAATAAGAAGACCTCGTAATTTGGGATTATTCTACAAAGTTGGATAGACTAGTTTGTTAAAGAGGTTTTACTCAACCTAATAAATTCAAAATATATTTCGCTTTACCACAATTAATTTTACAATGTTGCTTATATTATTTTCTCTTTGATTTTTTTGTAGACGTTATACGTTTATGTATATTATAGAAACAAATTATTAGAAAAATGAGAAGAAAGTACTCACAGTGACTAATAACAAAATAATTGCCAACAAATAACTAACTCAGAATCTATATAAAAATTAATCGCATTTGATACAAATATGGAGTCTATAATAGATCAATAATGAAATGCATTTCTGGCAGTTATTTTCGACTTTGTCAGTAAAACACTGTCAGTAGCATTATCCAGTACGTGATCAGACGCAGTAGAAATATCAATTGTTGATGCGACTTGTTCCCGTGTGACAATTAGTACGCAATTACGATGAAATCTCCTAATTTCAAGCGTTTCATGATTACACGTCCCATAACATGTTAACAAAATAAGAAATTAACATAATCGCGGAAAAAAGCATTAGGAATACGGATTCCGATAATTTGAAATTCAGGTTCACGACTTTATCATTAGATCCCATGGGTTCAAATAAGCCGAACGGAACCACTGGAAAACCAAGAATAATTACCGTGCACGGGAAGATCGTAACTCGCAGGCCACGTTCATTTTCCCATTTATCGTCTTGTCGGGCCGGACTAGCTAGCTGCGGAACAATGGCTCCGCGTTGCGTAGGAACGAATAGCCTGTCATACTTGTGACATATAGTTTTTTTCTCGCAAGTACAATCGCCGCGTCAGTCAAGAAGAAAAACTGATCGTATTTCTCTGTTCACGGAACTGACCTCGTGGTTTTTACTGACCGACTAACGCATCCGATGCCATTAGAGAATTCCGCTTTGTGCGCAATTATTTCAAGTATCAACAAGTAGTGTTCAAATGATTCGATTGGAAAGAATGTAAAAACCAGAAAAAAATTCTGTTTTCATGACATTTTTGTTTTATATTTTATAAAAATGTTTCCCCTCATTACAATTTTTATAGCGTAACGTATGAAATTGACAAGTTAATAAGAATTTGCTATTTGTCCGTACAATCTGTTAACTTTTCAAAATCTATTTTCTTTGTTACTAAACTAAGCCAGAATATAATAAATAATGTATATGTAAACACTGTTGGTGCAGAATAATGTTTACAAATTGTGTTGATGGTGTATAAAGGCTTTTATACAGTGTTGAATAAAGTCTTTTCCACAGATTGAATTTAATTCTTGCGTTCATAAATTTAACTCTTTCCTTCTACCCTACGTGTGTGGATATTGTATAAATTTTGTTTCTTTATTGGTAGAACCAAGGATGCTGTACTGGCTCGATCTATCAGAGACAAATCTATCTACAGACAAAATATTTAGAAGTGAAGGAGAGCTTCATTTGTGCATAGATATGCTTCTTGGGTTAATTAATTCTCGTACAGTTATTACGTATTACCGCGTTTTAGTGGCTCTTAACAGTTGGCGTAACACGATTTACTGCCTACCGGGACGTGAATAAAACGTGCAAAGAATTTGAACTCTGAGGATCTTTCTGATTGTGAAATTCCGCGTATCACGGTTTACGAAGAGATTTATAATACAGTAATAACGGGATGCACACGAAGAATATTTCGATAATGATAAGATCGTATACGATCGACTGTTGGTAATCGTACGTATCGCGGTGTGCAGTTTTGTAACAAACCAAAGATCATCAAGATCCATGACGAGTGTGTTAATAACAGTTCCTATCCAGAATATCGTAATGTGGTTTGTCGTTAAACTGACCAAGGTGTTCTCACGATGAAGATGTTCATTTCGAGCACATCATTCTGAACGTAGTTAAAGACAATGTGAACCAAAATAACTGCTTATTCAACTTTTTACCACTAAATCCATGATTTTTTGATACCGTCGTAATGACACGAACAATGTTCCTTCCTTTCCGAAATTTACAAAAATTAAATAATTATGTTAAGTTTATAATATTGAATTTCTATGTTTTTACTATTGAATATCTGTTTATAATGTTCAGATAAAATAACATAAACCTATTTTGTAGTATCTATTTTGTGAAATGCAAGCAAAATAAACAAATGTACGCAGCCCACGAGTCTGACACGTATTACCCACCGGTGGGTCAAGCCGTCGTCAACGTGTTAAAGGAATACTCAATTGATCTTTCCAAGTTTCCAATCGGTGCCTATCTAAATACACAGGGGCGTCTAAATTCCGATACTACCGGAATTATACATGTAAAAACAGTTTTAAAAAAATATTTCAATTTTTTCATATGGTGTTTCGTTATCAAAAAATTAAGATTGAAGTAGATTTATCAGGTCCGTCCACATTAGCGTTTAGAAGAAGTGGAATTAGCGAGTCATGATCAGACAAGTTAGCCGACTCCATAAAAAGACGAAAATAGTAAAATGTTATTGTTTTAACACCCGGCTTTCATTCTTACCGTTGATCAACTGAACAGGTTATTCTGTATTAATGTTTACAATTCACTAATAGTGTAATTAGATTCCATTCTTCTGGGAAAATGCTAAATAAAATATTTGCTTGAGTCATAAAAATCTTGTGCAATTATGGCTATTAAGTAGTTAATTTCTGAATGGTGGATAATCCGGGGCGCATATTGAATTACTTTGACTTATGGTGGGAAGATTTCAAAAATTGAACATAGAATTTAAGTAATTAGGAGTAAAGATAATAACAATTACAATAACAAACAAATATAGGCAATATTTGAGTTTCTCTCGACCTATGTTTCCAAAGGCATAATCTCTCTTTTGTTAGCTTCAGATGAGAAATCTAATATTTTGCTACAGTTGAAAATGCAATCAGAATGAATAAATAAATGTTTTAATGGTTCTAATTATGCACATTTATGGGTATTTCAAAAAGGCCCGCCTTGGAGGATTAATTACAAAGGCGAGAACGGAAGAGTTTTCTATCGGAGTGGTATAGTCATCGTTCACAAAAGGTACAAGAGGAAGATGGCAAAGCACTATACTTACTCGGATGCCCCGTTACAAATTGACACATCTAAGTGGCGGTCGATTTTTCACGGGAGCCTATAATAATCTCGACAGCTTTTCAGTAGTGTATGGTCAACCCCTGTAATAAGCTTAACCAGTCCTTGGTGGTGTAATTTATAGAAGCCACTTGTTTAGGGTTAATTACGACCGCACGCGGCTACCATTAAATTCTTTTTTGCGCGCTCGTCATTTCGAATCTCGGACCCGGCAAATTCTTGTACGAAAATATAACGCATAAATAGCTGAACATATTAATATCGGAATACTTTAAGAAAACAGACATTCAAACGATACGATTGGCTTGCATTGTTTGCAGACACCGCGACAAGGGAAGTTAATTGTTCATCGGACAATACGGAAGGTTGACACGTGCGAATTCCGATCGGTGTTGAAACAACAACTCGTAGAAACAAAGTTAATCGTCTATCGGACCACGACTCTCCGCGAACACTGTCGCAAGTGGCTCGGGACGAAGGGTCCGCACCATTGGCCCTTAAAACCGTCGAACAATAGCGCGAAGAGGTCCTTAATCGATAGAAAGCAACGCGTCGCCTCGGTACACGCCTCCGTCACAAAACGAGCCTCGCGATAAGGTTATGTCTCGTGAGTCGCGAACACAGACCGCATATATGTATAAATGCACGTACACAACGTACACGTAGATTGGTACATGCACGCGTGGTCGGTCGAGTGTGTGCTATCGGCGCGAATAACGGGCGGGAGAGAGAAAGACGAATCGAAGAACACTGTTGGACAGAAAAGAGAGGGTTAAAAAGTGGGAACGAAAAGGAAATATCAGAGAGTATCGCGGTCGAGAGAGAAAAGATAGAGGCGAGAGAAGGCAATAAGAGCAAACGGGACGGACGAGCAGCAACTTGGGAGGGGCAAAGAGGTGGGGTGGGATGGCGACCGGGAGGGAGCGGGGGAGGAATATTTCGCGGGCGCGAGAGGCAAAGATTGTCTTGAAACCTGTGGCATTTCGCTCGGTGCTCTTCTGTTCGGTATACGCCGAAGAGGGATCGATAGCGCGTCAGAGACGAGGAGAATCAGGCGGCAGGCTATTTCGAGCAACAACACAAGCCGGCAGAAGCGGCAGAGAAGCAGTAGCAACGACAGAAGCGTCCTGTGCGCTGCGAGATAGATCCGCAGCCATTCCACGGCCATGTCTGCCGGCGCACGGGGTTGGCTACGCCCGAGCGGGGTCTGGCCGACCAATCGCTGGGAAGCGCGAAAGGTCCCGCGCCGTGGCCGTGGCCAATGGGCGTAGCCGATTTCGGCGAGGCGCGCGACGTCTCTCCAAGTAGAGGGGGGCCCTCGCGGCTGTCACAGGTGCAGCCAGTTGGCTGGCGAACTTGAGGCGAGCGTGCTCGGGAATCGCCGCGACCCTCGTTCGTATGCCGCTTATCGGACCGCACTGTTTGCCTGGTTCCTTCGATATCATCGCATATCGGACCCATCGCCGCGATTTACACCGTTCGCTACCAACGAAAAGCGACAAGTGCCCGTCCAGAGAATATTGTTGCTCGGCTGGTCGAACGACATCGTGTACAGGGCGCGCTGGTTACACACGAGCTCCAGCGATATTCCGGCGTGAAACTGTCAAACAGATCGTGAGTTTGTTGATGCGGTCCGTCGCGCGGACGCGCATGTCGCGTCTGACAGATCCGGACGCGATACCGGTCACATAAGCGATGCCATGACCGATCGCGGAGTGTCTAGAATCGAGATAGGACGATTTTGAGCTACTTACGTGTACCCCGGGGTCGTGATGTGCCGACGGTACTGATCTGTCAGCTGGGAAACACGAGGCCGAGGAACTGGTGCCCAGAGCCGGGACTGCACTGTTCCGTTGAATTTATTCAGTGGTCTTCGACGCACCGCTGAAAGAAAGAAACGAAAAGACGAATAGAAAACACTAGTACGTTTAGCAGATCGCGGGCTGGTGGATCTAGAATCGTGCGTACAGAGGGTACACGCGCGGAACTATACGAAATAGATGCATAGGTGTATTGCTAACGATAGAAACGGAGAGAACTGTATTTGTCGAAATATCGAGTGCGCGTAGAGCGAGATAAAGAGAGGGAGAAAAGAGAAAGAAAAAGAAAGATAGAGAGAGAGAGAGGGAGAGAGAGAGAGAGAGAGAGGGAGACAAAGAGAGAGAGACAGAGAGAGAAACGAAAACTGGCATCAAACGGGGGGAAGTGTGAGAAGTGCGATTTAACGGCCGTTGGGATAACACCGCAGTAAAAGTGGGTGCACTGGGGCCCTCGGGACCGTTCGGCCGATACGGGCCCGTGGAAGGTGGGCCTGGTGGTGGTCCCGGGCCCGGCGAGGGAGTGGGGACAGGGGTGGCCGCAGTCGCGGCTGGGGAGGTGGAGGGCTACGGGGGTGCCGGTGGCGGGGGAGGGGGCCCCGGGGGGGTTGGTACCCCCCGGATAAGGGTCGCGACCCTCGGCGGGCCTTGCTGCGCACCCTTGCCCGTCACCCAGGCTTGTAACATAGGTAAGTGGACCTTATTATTTTGAAATGTAACATATCTAGTTGCTCGACTTCGACTCGTCACGTGAGCTCAACCCTCTCCGAGAATTCATCTGGTTAGATATTATATGAAAAGGCACATTTTTTATGGCACAGTTACAGTAGCATAGAAACGAGGCCTATAAAGGAAAGAGGTACTGTAACGCAAACTATGAAGATAACCCATCTTCATAGAATCTCCATCTTTATAGAATCGTTTAAAATTCAGTACGCGAGTATATCTGTTGCATTTCAGAAACTTATTAGAATCTGTAATAGCGTAGATTTCTACCACTTTATAGTTCCTACAAATTGTTCTCGAGAACTATGCCTCGCGACCTCTATCATTGAAAGCTTTATCCTCTTGCTGTCTGACTTCACCAACTGAGACTACTGTTATATTCTCGCTCGTTATTAATTTCTCGCTTTAAAACAAAGGCACAATTCTACGACACTTGTCTGACACAATGTCGAGAGAGATGTTGCAGATACAAATCTTAGATCCCCAATTTTGAAAAAAGGAATTCCTTCGAGACTTTAAGTAAAAACAATCTTGGAATTGGGAGAATACAATCGTATGCGAATATTCAGGAGCAATAGAGTCAGCTGTTTTGGAGATTTATAGTGGAAACTTGGACGAGCTATTCGATTCTTCAAAACTCAAGGGATTCTTTTTAGTTCCAAGGGGTGGTTCTCCGTGAACTCTTTCTGGATCGCAAGAGCGTCTATCCTTCCTTTATCGTGATTGATCGTACCGTAATTTGGATGTCATAAGAATGCGTCAATTTTTTCTCCGCGATGATGAATCGTTCCATGGATCATTCCGTGGGCTCGGATCTAACGAGGATGAATTCGCCTCGGACAGGGTTGAACACGCGTCATTGTGCGTAACGAACCAGCGATTCGAGGAAACCATCGTCTTCGGACACACGAGTAAAATTACGCATGCGGCCGATTATCGCCGAGAGAGCTGCGCCGATCGGAGAAAAATTTCTTGTTCGGGAACCGATGTTTAATTCATAACGCTTATTAGTGTCAAATCGACGGATTGATTTGTGGTGTCACGGCGGCAGCCACAAGCGGGCCGGCTATGTAATTTCTCGAAAATGTTGAACCGCGTACAGTGGAGGCTAATTGAAAATTCACCGTTTTTATAAGGGTAAAAGTGACGCTCGATCGTAGCGACGGAAGATCGACTTCGTGACGCGGTCGATGAATCAATGAAACATATTAAGTTCCACGCCTTTACTTCCGCTATTATAACCAATCGGGGATTATCAACGGATCACTGTCGACCTCGTGTATTTTATTTCAATTTTTTGCGGTCCCGTTAACACGTCTATTTCTGTGCGCAAAAAATTCTTAAATCGAGTTGCGCTTTCGCTTATCTTGCGAATTCTTTGCACTTCTATCGAGACTGGTAGCCGAGTGGTAGGTGGATAGCACGTAAAGGGTTTTAGGGCGCTTATGATCCCAGAGGGAGGCCCCAAGAAAAATATTGACACTGAAGATATCATGTTCGACTTTGCGACCATGCTCGACACAATTGCCCCGACCATTCTTGTCTCCTCGACAAATTCTTCTCTATCGTAATCATGATCAAATTCTCATTTATTTTATACGGAACGGCATATCGTTCTAACAGCTGCACGAGTAGGTTCCTACGCAGAGCATTAAACCGCAAGCGAGTTCATCTGCGTACGATCCTCCGACATCAAAGTCGAGAATCGTACATTATTCGCGAGGTTCGTTCTCGAAACCGAGCCAGAGGGATCAGGAAGCGTATTAATTGCGGGAAAAACATTAATTACTCTATTGCAAGACTCGTTTACTTTTTTTTTTCTCTTATTCCAAACGTTGCATCCTCTCGATGGGTTGTAAAGACAAACAAGATGTGATTGCGCAAGCAAGAATGCAATTCCTTTGTGACAGAGTAAACGTTCTTCCATAATGCAAATTAGCTGAATACCTTTGCCCCGCTTCCCGCTTCGCCCTCTCTAATCAGGGGTATATATTTTTGGAGCAGATTGTTCGAGACGCGCGACATCGGGGCGGTAAACATCGGCCGACCGTAATCAAATTTCTGCGCACGACTTCAAATGGAATTCTATTGAAATATGCTTTGTGTCGTTTTCGAATCGTTATCGATCGGTTGAAGCGGTTTCGGTAAAAGGTGGCACGCGTCGCGCGCTACACGCCAGAGAATTGGATTAATCGAGACCGTTTTATCGGACCGTCCAAACATTCGTCTCACGTACACTTAATCCTAATCTGGTTCAGAGGGTACGGGGAAAGCTGCCCTCTGTTCCTCCTTTTTTTCCGCGTTTCGCTCGTGAAACTGGCCCGCGGTATCTGATTTCTGGAATGGAAGGTCAACTGCATTAGGGGATGCACTTCCGATAGCGTTATCTCTGTCCGTCTTTCGCGCGGTCGAATTTATGCGAAAGTTATTAGTCAAGGAAACATGGAAAGCTCTCCATCTAGGGGCTAGTTTAATAAATTGCGGAACAGATAAATGCGTCCTTGCTTTTTTTATTTCAAGCAATTTTGATCTGTCGTGGAATTATTTTTCATTACCTGGTACGTACTGAAAGTTATAAAGAAGTTATAATATAATATTTTAGACAGATGAATTGCAGCTTTTTTAAGAACCAGTGAACTGGCACTACAATGTTTTTACGTACTCGCGCAAGGTATAAATCTTCGGAAAAAAGTATACTGTTTGGTTAGTCGCAATAACGATGGGATTCATAAAAAAGTCTAAAGTTTATAATTGCCCACGATATCCATACAACGTCTGAAATAATGATTTTTTTCTGCCGTAATGAACTTTCTCTCGGTGTCACGTTTTAACCGATACATATTTCTCTTTGAATTTACAAAGAAAAATGTTGCTAAGAGGCCAACGCCGGGGAACATAAATCCTGGCATTGAATTAAAAGAATAAAATGTTCTTCGATCGATTTATTCGCGAGTCAAGCGCAGGTGAATTCCCATGATTAACTTTCTCGAAAATGGAATCGCGCGCCGGGAAACTTCGCTGCGAGTCCTTTTTTCGTTTATTTGGCCGCGGGCGATCATCGGGCGATAAATTCGCCGGGACACTGGATAGATTTTCTTTTTCGTGAAACACGCAGACTTTTCTTGGGAAGCCAATTTCGCCGGAGGAATTACTCGTAAGTCGATTCCGCGTATAACGATTTAAATCTTGAGGTAACTGCGGGGTGGTTCGGGTCGCGCCGACTCGCGTTTCTCCTTTTTCTTCTCGCCCGCCCGGCGAAACCGAGGGAGATGAGATGCGCAAGGTCAGACCTTAAGGGTGGGAGAAGGGTTGCTAGGTTGACAACCCTGCCACCAGGGTGGAACTCTCCGCCCATTGGTGGAAACCGCGAAAAAAAGAGAGGAGTGAACCCTAGAGGGTTCAGCAATGGCGAAAAAAGAAGTCAGAGATCGGGAGCGAGCAGGAGCCGCGATACAGAAACGGGAAGAGAGGCGCATAGGGGGAAGAGAGGCGAAGAAAGCGCAGCAAAGGGCAATCTCAACAATGAGAACGTTTCGTAATTATCGGCGCGACTTCCGCGGCATGAAACGCGTTAATAAGATCAACATATAATTATTGACAATTAATGGATCTACGCGCGAACTAAATACGATTACTGACTTTGTTAACCTGTTTCTACAACTGCCCGTTGTAATTATTTATGTTGCTATAAACGGCGCGTGTTTTGTAATCGAGTCTACTGAAATATGGTACTAATTTATTTGAATCTCGTATTCTACGCGCATACGTTATTCAGGTACTTAGTGAATATATTATGCAATTTATACGAGTTTAGTATGTTTCATTCAATTTGCTTAATTGGTAGTTTATCGTGTTCTAAATCTTTGTGTACAAAAATTGCATATACATTAATCTCGGTACTGTATCGATTGTTTAAAGGAATCATTTCCCGTAAAACTTTAAACGATTGAAAAAAATATATGATTTTTATATGAAAACACATAGTAATTTCTTTTTGAGAATATAGACATGATACGCTGAATCGAGTATGAATCGTTTAAGAAGGTTATACAAGGTTATAAACTTACATACAGATTCAATATTTTTCATTCCAAATAATTCCATTCTTTTATCATTCTCTTCAAAATGCGAATTTGCACGAAAGATAACAGATCAATTGCAAGAATGACATTTTTCATTACTACTTCTTGTCAAAGTAATCCCGCTTCCATACGAATTCCCATAATTTTATGATCCTACAAATGATTCTATATTTACCTCGTCAAAATCATTTGAAGTGAGGACGCAGCTACAAGAGGCTTAACATCTTAATCACGGATAACGTTCTGTTGAGACCAATCAATATCGGTAGAAAATATAAAACGAATATTTTATCGGTATTTACAATCAGCTATGCAATGAAATTGAATTTACTGGTTGCTACACGTGATGTGTCCGATTTTTAATGACTTCGCGCAAATATAATTTTTATAAGTTTTCCAATCCTATTTTAGAAGACATCACATTTCTGGTCGTTCACAGATTTAATTTATAAAACTTTCTACACTTTGTTATTTCTGCTGTCATTGACTATTGGCGCGACCAAAGAAAGCGTTGACATTATGTTCCATTACCGTGGCATTATGTTTATTTGTTCAGATTCGTACTGAATGAAATTATTTGTACTGAAATAAATTCTTCTTAAAAGTCGCATAAGATATCTAAATTATGAAATGGAGTCTGTACTTTCGAAGTTCGATTCGGGATTTTAAAATTATATAAATTGGATCGGAATTCGTAGGACAACCGATCAGGAGGAGATTATACGTAAAAAATAAGACAAAAATGTTATATAATCTTGACATAACCGGGGCATCGTTTTCGAGAAAATCGACTTTAAAATTTGTTCATTGTTATACTGACTTTTACTCAAACGTTAATTGTTGCGAACCATGTGCGTAAACGGAATGTTTTCATCATTGTCAATCTCAGACGGCGGCAATTCTGATACAAGAATAGAGGACAACTGAATTCTTTACAAAGATATGTAATAAAATATACAATAGTAGATATACTTATTATGTATATGGTACATAATATACTATATATACTATATTTATTAATATATAATAGATAATAGTATTACATAGGACATTACATGTGTAACCATCCAATATTTTGGATACTTCTGACAAAGAATGCGTTGATCAGTTTGTAGCCGATAATTTCGACCGTTTGTTCACCTCGAATTTCAGTGCAGTGTTAAGTAACATTAGCGCATTCATCGTATCGATGCCCCTGTTTGTCCCTAATCGTTCGTGAAAACTCGATTGTTTTTCCGAGGTCTGCGCAGACACGGCTGGCTCGTCGTCAACAATAGAGAAAGTCGCATCGTGTCGCGCTTATGGTCTCGCGCCTCACGGCTCTCTGTTCGACGCAGCTCGATAGGCTACACGGTAATCAATCCGTTCGAATTACAAAAAGTCGGAGGACAATGCGCCGTTCGTTATGCACGTGCCTCGACGCGGTCGGGATTTTCCTTCGAATCGGAATCTGACCGGCAATCGGAATTGTTTAAAATTCGATCGGGCGCACGTGCTCTACTCGCGTTCGACCGGCACGGTCTAATCGCTCAATTAGTCTATCCAGACGATCTGTTATCAGCATACAGAATCGTGAAAAAGAGGAAAACAAGAACGGAATCGTATCTAGGGGTAACGCCGGCGCTACCGGACGGAACGGAATCACCGATCTCGCCGCGTTTCCCGTTTTACAATTATCGAAAGCATAAAAACGCTCTTGCGGGGGATTATTTAATAAATTCATTTATTCAAGCGCATAATACAATAAACGCACAAACAGACAGACGGCTGCGTACGCGTTCACCCAGAATTTCCTCGATTTTCTCGTTCGTTTTCCGCGGTGGCGCGGCCGCGCATTTCAACGTGTGCACGAGAATTAAAACAGCTCGTCAAGTCGCGGGCACCGTGTGCTCTATGCTTTCTCGACGTTTCGCTTTTCAACAAATATTGATCAAGTGCACGCGCTCCGCCGAAAATACAAACTCGCAATGATTGGCGGCGAAGGGTTGTAGGGGGCGGTGAAGGACAGAGGGAAACCAAAACACGAGAATTTTACTGATTCGTAACCGTGTCGGTAACGAGAGCCCCGCCGACCACCCCTTCGCCGCTACCGAACTTCGACTCCGATTGTTCAACGAATGCTCTCTTTCTTTTCGCAGCAGGGAGACGCGGTTTGGCGATGCTCCTGTCATGTGCAGGATGCGACAAACCAATTATGGATCAGTACCTGCTGAATGTTTTGGACCGAGCATGGCACATCGAGTGCGTCCGCTGCTTCGATTGCAGAACCGCGTTGCAGGACAAGTGTTTCTCCAGGGAAGCGAAGCTCTTCTGCAGGGAGGACTTCTTCAGGTACTTGAAAACAATTGTTTGCGGTCTGACGAGGTCATCTCGACGCGGAGATGACCTTGGAAACTGCAATCCCACGTGGGACTCGCGCTCACGGGACCCACCACGTGGGATCCTCGCTTTTTTTTACCGTGTACCCTAATCGCGAATGATCTGGCTTCTTTATATGGACAATTAAAGCATAGTCCACGTCAAGCATAGTCATTGGCCCGACTGTTTATCTTTTAAGCAATTCAAGCATGTCGGTCATTATTTAACCAGTCGTGAAGAAATGACAACGTTTTGCGTGATGGTGAATATACTCGCCAAAATCAGGTAACTGGTTAAGTTCAGAAAATGAGTAAATGTTAATAAGAAAATTAAAAAGTGAAACAGTCATTTCCTTGCAACTTAATTCTATATTATAACAACCACGCATACACTTTTCAAAGAGATTGCAAGAGTTGACTGTATTGATTGCTCCAATCAATGCATTTGTTTTAATCCAACAGTACGCACGTGGGAGGCTAGTTGGATGACAACCATTTGAAAGACTTGTCTCTTTCTTATATTTATATTGTACTAATTATATCATACTAATTTTAATATGGGGACGTGATACGTATATATGTATCATGTATATATATAATATGTATATAGATATTAATACATTATTGCTAGACGGTGGCTTTTATACATTTATAATAAAAATAGGTATGTTAAAAAAAATATTACTAGAACGTAATGACATGTTTGAGTTATCTTCAACTCGCTGAGGTTATTAAAGATATTTACATAAATATCTGCACTTCAATTATTATCAACAAATGTCACTTCTTATTGAGGATCCATGAGTACCCCGCGTGGCTACTTTTGCTTCAACAAGTTCACGCGCATATTGTCAGGTTAAAAAATATATTGAACTATATGAATATGTTGAACGTTACATTATGTTCATCGACATTATTTCTGGATTAATGGAATATTTAACCTTTTAGGTACGGCGCGCCACTATAGTGGCTTTTGCGAATGGTTCGTGCTTTACTCAATTGTTTCATTATTTATTTAATTTATTATTTATTTAAAGCAAACAATTAAAGTGAAAGTGTGTATATACAATACATTCAGAAAAGAATATATATTATTAATACTATATATAGATATACGGAAAAATATATATATTAAGAGAAAATGATAATTTAATTACGAAAAACTTTATTTGCGCAAAATCCTGCCGTACCTAAAAGGTTAAATTATGTTAGAAATGTGAAAATAACTTTTAGGAACCAGGAAAAGAAGAAGAAGAAGAAGGAAAAAGAATATCAGAAAATCTGATTTGTAGTAAAACTATTTAAAACAGGCATTTCGGAGATTTGGTTTAAAAACGGAATCCGTGAATTTGAAATCTTGGATTACAGAAGCAGAGCTTGGCTTGAAATACGTATCGATTAAAATGTTCTACACATTGTATCGCCACTTGACTGTTTTAAACGTTGGAAACCGTCCTTAAAAGGTTGATTACCGGCAATTTATGAACTATTGCAGTTTCACGAATCCCGCGGCTACCTTTTGCAACCCTCGGATGCTATATAGCTGTTTAAACACTACTTATTGTAAATGTATGGTAAAACAGCCATTTACCAACCGCCATACGTATTCAGAAATCTCCATACTTGGCCCATGAAAACAGTTCCGCTGGAATAATGAGACAGACACTATCGTCGATTTATCGGGCCGGCTTGTCCCCTCTCCGCTTGTCCGGATAATTGGCATTCGAGTCGTTGACACGTAACACTGGACATTAATCGATGGATCTTTGTCGGTCGAAGTCGTAGCCGCCGGATTTTTTCTTCGCAGTCCCTCGAAACAGTGGCACGGCTTTCGCCGTGTGGTGGCTAACCATTTCCCGTTAGCATAATTAGATAAACTATCGTGGTGCAGGCGCTACCAGGCCGTCGACGCCACAGGAAATGAAAAGATTTACGATCGACCCATTAGCAGACAATCGCCGCGACATTCGTCGTTTGATTCTTTCGCGAAGTGCAACGACGGTTGCTCGCTTGGCAAGAAAAACCATCCGACTCTAATGGAAAGGAGACCTTGGCATTTTCTCGGGCAAACCCGCCGCCATTTCTCTCGGCGAGATTTTCGTAAAAATCCTGCCCGTTACAGTTACCTGACTCGCGAAACGTGCTCTCGGTGACCGCGTGTTCGTCAAGCAAAAAATAGAAAAACTTGATCTTGATTCTACACTACCCCCGCCTCTGTGTTTCATTTTTTTGGAGAGAATTAGTGGCGCGCAATGAGACAAATGGGCGATCTAGGTGAAAAAGATATATATCAGGAAATAGATATACATCTATTATTGTTCCAGAATGTTTAATGACGCTAACCATACCCATAATAATATATTTATTAACCATAGAAGCATAGAAGTAATAGCACAGAAACTTGGAATCGTAACATGGCGAAATTATACATTCGCTTGTGTTATAAAGAATTTTTATTGATTAGGAACTATATTTTGTATGAGTAGGTGTTTCAAAATCAGCAAAAAATTTGTTTACCGATTCATTGTACAAGAAGTTCTGGAATTTAAATATTGAATGACTCGTCAACGAAATTATACCAAGCATACCGCCTTCACATTTATATGGCATAATGTTGAATCATATAGAACAGATTTTTCCAAAATTTGACTGCTAATATCTGTTAAGCTGTTTGTCGCATCATTTTAAAGTTTGTCTGAAAACATTGAGCCATGCCGCCACAATTTAGGAACGAGTGCTTTGTGTGTACGAGTGTACATTGTCATCATTTGTTTAGTCAGTGTTTAAATATTGAAATCGTTGCATTACCAATTTGCTTTTAACCAATAAGAACGTTATCAAACAAGATTAAAGAGATCCCCAATAAAGATGCGAAGTGTTGGTTCCATATACTACAAAACATTCTCGTGAAATTACAAATGTTGATTTATTGTTCATAATAGCACCAGAGTCTGTTATAAACGTTCGTAGAAGTCTTCCAAAAAAAGCATAAAAAATCCTTTTTTTACCTTTAGGAAATTTTAGACATAAAACAACCGCAGCTATTCAGAATTTTCTGATACTGAAGAATCTGATATAGATTTTGATTTATTATTTTGAATTGAGCGAATTTTATTTCGATTTTTATTACGAATTCTATTTTCATTATGTTCTCAATTACATACATTAATGTTATTTTTTCCATTATAATTAAATATTTTGTAAATATCTATATGTATGACTAGCGTCCATACATATAGATTAAAAATTTTATCTTTCAATATTTGCAGTTAAAGAATTTTTTTGTGATTAAAATCAACAAGAAATAAAAGTTTGATGTCTCCCGTTTACATTGACCACTTATAAGTAGCGTTACCGTTGTGTAGGATTTTTTTTACCATCTAGATTCGCCGTTTATCCAACTGTGTGAAGTTTCAGACAAAGCATATTTTACACCACTGTCTACCTGCGGTGCAGCTTTCTCAGGTCATTAGCCTCATAAATTATTTTGTTGGAACAGTTTTGTACGAGTAACTTATTTCATTTACATCATTAGCGGAATTAGGTATGAGTTGATTGTATAAGGGAGAATAAATGGAGAATCTCGAGATATACTTCTACTACCTTGAAAAGTTCACAATTCCTTGATTATCAAGTTCTATAAGTGTGCTACAGGTGATTGTTTTACTCTATTGTTACATTAGGTTGGTGTGTTGAAAGATGTTTATTTAACCAACAGATGACCCATTTGCAGAATCGACACTTGTACAAAGCTTAAAAAAATGAGAAAAATAGACAATATTTAAATAATTCTTTTTGGCAAAATACGACTGTGTGGCATCGCTGGCAAAACACAATGGGATTGTAAAAGGGGTTATGTCATAAACAACAACATAGTGTAAGCAAGGAGACAAACGTTTACACGTAATAAAAATCTGACATTTCATATGCACCAACGTAACAGTTCACCACTAGCAGTAAAAGTGTTGCTACCTAACCTCGTAAATGGAGCAATTTATTAATTAGTATAGCAATGTTAAGAAACAGGTTTAGTACGGTTCTTCAGGACCTACATTATCAATTGCGATGCAAAAAACGCTACAGTTCGCTAAAAAAGGGAACGAAGCGCCAAACGGAACTAATCGAGGAACAATCGATTTCTATTTGTTTCTTGTCGATCGGGGACACGACAAAAAGGTCGGATCTGTAAGGAGATTATTGGATGGGTAGTACAGGCTAGGACATTGTTCGCCGGTGTTACTTTATAAACTTTGATCGCATCGAATATTTATAACGTGGTGGGGAATTGATGGTTCTGGTTTCAAATTGCGCCGCCGGCCAGTCGTTAAAAGCGTGTTGCCCGAGCGTAACAGATAATTGCGTAAAAAAATGTTGCGCGGAGACCAGTTTTCGTTGTGTCCAGTTATCGAGGAAGAAACGTGGTCCTCGAGGAAGCTCTTCGAGTGTCGCCCTTTTCGAAGAAAGTTCAAGGACTCCACTTGGACTTAACTTGAACCATTTGCTTTTCAATTTTTTAGTGCACTTAATAATTTGTTTCTTTTTTACTTATATGGTTTCTGCAGTTCTTTCAAGTCATATACAGCCAAATTGCCATCAACTATTCCCAGATAGCTAAGAAACACATAGGATATAGGCCAAAATCAATATTCATGTACTTTCAGCACATAAAACATGCTTCTCTGTGCAATTAATAATTTTTTATTGTAATAGTTTTTGACGTTTCTATTTCTGATGGCTAGGGAAAAGACTGACCAAATATTTATTATTAGCTTAATTCAAACTAGCTTATCAGTAGTAGCCTATCATACTCTACGTGTTCGAATTTTCAGTGTTCAAGCGATTCTTGTCGCGCAACCACAAACCGATCGATCACAATGCAAGAATTATGGTTGCGGTTGCAACAACAACCGAAATCGCGATGCATCGTATCCGAGACCTTGACATTCGCGCAAGAAACCGTATCCCGAAGCGTGAAAATCTGCTCGGCGGTCGTGTTACGTTCCGGCCGAGGACTTTCGCCGCGGATCGGTTGAAGAAGTCGCGTGAAAAAGTAGCGGCAAGTCACTTACGTTAATTACGGGCACGGATCGAAGAAGCTGGGAACGTTTAAGTCCTCGGTTTCCTTCTCGCCCATTTTTTTCGCCTTTCGACCAAGGCTTCGACGGTTTTTTTCAAGCACAATATCGGTCCGAGTTAGGACAACGTGTCCGCTAACCAGTGCGTCACGAACTGGTGAACATGGAGGTATGGACAAAATATTGCGATTCGGGAGAAGATGTCTGTAACAAACCGCAAAAAATATCGCGCTACTTGATGAGACCAGGCAGTCCTAGTATTTGTTGTTTCTTACGAAAATGATCGCTGTGATCTCCGATCGATGGGGTAGTGGAGCTGAATACATATTGCGGGATGATCAATTACCAATATGACTTTGGTTTGTTTTTGAAAGTAATTAACTTGTACTAAGATAATATTTGTCAAATAAAATGTATTCAATTTTTCTATTCTTTTAGTTCTTTAACTTTATTTAACTGATAAAAAAATTCTGTGCCTTATTCAAACTGGCCTGACTACCCTGAACTGGGAAATGCCTGCACACGCTCCGGTATATAAATGTTCAGATTCAAAAAATTCAAATGTTTACCACTGTCCCGTTGAAAGTGTTTCCAGACTGAGAACAAGTTGGAAAATTCAACGCTTTGCATGAGAATAGTCTTGAACTCTAGAGTGCGAATTGCCATTCTTTTAGATCTCTATTAGCTTCATTGTAAAACAAGAAAAACAGCATAAGCTTGAAGAGCTGTAGGTTCTTGTGAAAAAATTATAGTCAAAAGATGGAATCTACTTACCTATGCACTGAAGCATAGGTATTACCTAAAAAACCGTTTATTAACTAAAATATATATCAATTTGTCAAACGTCGTTCGTCAAAAATATAAATTCGGTACTCATTTTGTTCAATCGCTTACAATATAATAGCACATTGACAATCCGAAACTGAATGTTTCAAATTGAAGCAACTTTCTAGCGGGTCTTATAGACGTTTCTGATTTGTGTAGTATTTTTTTAGAGCTAATAAAAGTGCGTGCAACACTATACTTCCGTATCGCCCTGTTGTTCCTACTGATTTATTGAAAAGAAAGCTGAAACTCATTGTTACGTTTACGGTTCATTTTATAATTCTCTAAAGCTCCCGCCGCAATTACCGAGGTATTAATGTAATCTCGGTGTCTCAAATTGGAGAAACATTACGGAAGGCTAAAGGTGTAGGGGGAATGGTTCAAGTAAGAAAATGGCAGCGTGCTTCGAGGAACCATTACGGTTTTATATCGACTGCGCTCGCCGCGCCGGTAGCGGAGGAGTAATCCGTTCGCAGTCGAGGATTAATTCGAGCCGAGTTGCACCGTGCTCGACGTGGCAAGGGTTACCGTTCGATTTCCTGCGCATAAAATCGTCCACTTTACCGTTCGGAGGGAGACGCGTTCTTCTTTCGCGAGTTCTGAAACCGATGAACGATCCTCTTTGTGGCCCGAGGAGTGCGGAGCGGCCGTCGAAAAGGGGGCGCCCCTTTGATACTTACGCGAACGGGTGTATAACGAACGTGTTGTATACTTTACGAGCCACTTTGCATTTCGTCCCGATGAAAAATTCATTAGATGTAAGACGAGCGGGGAGAGGCCACGCTCGATCGGCGAAGAAAGGCTTTTCAAGTCAAAAATAACTCAACGACGTGCCGTTAATTAGCGTTATCCTCTTTGCTAACCGTTGCACGCAACGTCGAGACCACGACGATAATTACGCTCTAGTGCGGATCAGTGAAACCATTTTACCATGGATTACTGTTAATCTAACTAGAAATTGTTTTATACTGTATTCGATCCTTCGAGGATGCGCTCTTTCTTTCGTCGCGGGACTTTGAGATCAACTAGATCAATTTTTGCTGTCACAACCGCATTAATCCCTCCTAAACCAAGCTATTTTGGTTGGTCGTTCTACTATCGTCGATTTAACTTTCGCCTTATCCTCTAGTTTAAATTTAACCCTTTGACTACGGCACACTTTGTTACGCACCGATCGTACCATACGGCAGGGATTGTGTTACGATGTGCGCCGAGAACGGCGAATTTTTGGGTTATGTATGCATTTTTGTTAAAACATATTTCAATAATCAAAAATCTGAATTTTACTATATTAAAACAATATTATTTATTTTCTTGAATCTGACTTGGCATAAATATCTAATAAACATTGTCTAAATAAAAAATAACAAAATATTTAATAATCAAGTAAGGTATCAAGCGCCTCTAGGCGCCCTCCGTATCACAAAGCCAAACTGCGCTGGGCGCCTGAAGGCGCTCTCAGTATCACAAACGCAAATTTTCTAAGCGCCTATAGGCGCCCACAGTAGCCAAGGGGTTAAAGGATTGAAAAAGCAAATCAATGGAAGAATATAATATATTATATAATATATGCTTAGGATCATTTATAATTTTGTTTCAGAATTTTCTCAACATATTTTATGATATACTTCTGTTGGACTCATGAGGTTTTCTATAGATCTTCATGAAGCTGTTGATAACATTAACTAGATACTGAAATGGCAATATGTTTATATCCTGGGTCCAGATAGACCCGAGCCTCGTCATCCGCGCGTAGAATCAATATTTTCGTTTCCCTCAATATGCAGCGCACTTCCGTGCGAGTCAGTTTTGAATCCTCATTTCTGCAGTCGTGCTTCTGAATCGTGCCCGACTTCATTCACTGGTTCGATAACTAATAAAAAACTGACTGAATGTGACACGAAGGAGAACATTGGAAGGCTGTAATTTTCCAAAACTTAGGCAACTCTTATAAATAATAGTTCGCGTATCGTCGTAACCTAATTTACATTTAAAGAGCAGCTGGTTGAAGTCTCATCAGCCGGAATAAGAATGGATAATCATCGGAAGCTGTTCCATCCGGCCATTAGTGATCGCGGAACCATTCGGAGATTTCAACGAGTGGAGAAAGAACTGGACTTCGTAAATTTCCGATATATTCTTGGAACGAAGAAGTATATTAACGTCACGATAAGTAGGATTTTAATTCGGCTCTCTAATCAACCGAAACGAATAAACGAACGGATGAAGATTGGTAGTAACGAAGAATCCGAGTTGAAAATGAACGCGCGAGGAAGGAGGAGGAGGCCACGGGCTCAGCCGATTCCCACGACGATGCGACGAATCTATATCGATATCCTTTCTCGCTTCGGACGAGAACTCGTCTCTCCTCCTCTCTGCTGCTCGTCTCGCCTTCTTCCAGCGAATCGCTGTTGGGAATACTGTAACACCTCCGGGAGGTCCGAAGGTACCGGCCGGAGAGAAACGGTACGCGGTTATGGTAACCGGCTCTACGAATCGCAGCAAGGTCCTTAAAGGTCGATAATGGCCCGTGGGGGCCCTGAAAGGGTCCAGGATCAAAAGGACCGATGTCCCCGTTTCGACGCGCCGCCTCAACTGCCGTAGCTTGCGGTCGATGGCCCGTTCGTTGTGTACCCGCCGAAAATTATTACCTTAAAATATGGTCCGCGCCGTCGTCGAAATATACCGATGAAAACATTAACTGGCCGCCAAGGGGGATGATGACGGTGTCACCATGACACAGAGCGCCGAGGCTAGCGCCTCGCTATATATTAGCCTACTGCTTAAAGGCTTCTCCGTTAGAGTCCGTTTTTTACAAATTTGATTTTCAGGAACAGCTCGCGTTTACGTCGAGCTGTATATTCTTCATTATTGTTTACGATGCTTTCACGACCGTATCGATATTCTGTTGTACCCAAACTGGTATACTAATGTTCTGATTTAACATGAAAAAGGACTGCCAGCGTTTCTTATGCCTGTGGAATTATCGTTGCCTTTTCTCATTTACATTCTTCTACAGTAATCGGGAAACTGAAAGTGGTTATTATTTTCCTGAGAACATTGTTGAGGGATTAGTTTTTATTCCCATTAGTCAACGGTATTACAATTTGCAGTTGTTGCTTCCGCTTTTCGAATTGGCTAAGGAATTCTGCAGCAACTCCATGTCAAGTTTCGTTTCTACGTCGCATTGTTTAGTGTAGATGGTCTACTTCTATTCGTGTAAATAGCGCTTGCGCGTTCACGTATCTTAGACATTTGTCAACCAAATGGTAGAAAATCTGTAACTCTGAAATATTTACATAAGTTATCCACAGTACCCAACGTTACTATGGAACACACAGATTCCCATTCATCAGAATTTAAACAGTAAGAAAAGAACATTTTTAAGGAAAATACCTTTCTCTGAGTGATCCTTTATCTAAAACAATTATGTCACCTTATGGTCAGAGTTCGTCGTATTTGCTGTTAAACGTAGTTCAACTTTGTCCCACGTCGACGCAAAGTAAACATTCCGACGGTGCGTCGGTTACTAGCAAATAAATCTTGTGTGCCAAACTTTGTACATACAGCTGCTCACAAAAGTATTCGAACACGTTTAAATTGGAATAACCTTTTTCGAGGTGGACCAAATTACTTGAATTACTACTCTTTTTGAGGTATTAGTAAAATCAGTTTATTGTTTAAGCTTTTTAACTTTTAATGTTTAAGCTTTTTAACTTTTTATCGGCGATTCTCGAACGAAAGCAATTCATAGAGATTTTCCATGTTGTAGTGCTCGATGATTTATATGCATTCCGAGAATTTTATCGCAATTGGTAAATGGTGTTCGAATACTTCTGCGTGTCACTGGATTTAGAATCGATGTAAAATATCGATACGCACAGTTTTCCTTCGTTAGTAACTCGCCTATCGAGGAGCATAACACGATACTGTCAAGTGTAGGAAACTATTTTCTATTGATTGACAAGTCAGAGACGAAGAGAAATGTTATCGGAGGCTTTATGGAATAAAAGCGCGGCGATAACGAGTGAGAAAACGCGTGACACTAATAAGAGAAAACTAATTCTAGAATCTGATACCGGCGTTGGTTGAAATGCCTTGACGATAAGTTCAAGCAATCAACTGAGAAACGCTTAACACATTCCGTGCCACGTGTACCACCGATGGTACATGCTTGTATTATTATTTAATGGGCTAAAAAATAGTTTATAACAAATCTAGAATTAAAGAATTCATTTCCACCACAAGAATGGATCGTAATGACGTTGTTTTATTATTATATACGATTACTAATAATTACAGATAATATAGCAAGTTTTGGTGAAATAGCAAATGACTAGAGTGAAGTGTCGAGTAAAAATGGCTCGGCGTAGAACGTGTTGACAGAAGACATTCTTGCGGCCTGTTGGTTTAATTAAGTTATTGGAGTTCGCCCATGTTAAGCATTCGTCAGAGTGCAGGATAAAAATGTCTTGAATATTCAAATCAATAATTTACCACGTCATGAAAACTCCTGCAGTACTATCTTCAGCTATGAAGGAAATTACTAACATCGACCGACACATCATTATTACTGTTCAAAATATTGCAATATTATAAATGCAGAATATTTAATTATTGTTATGCAGGAGAAGAAATCCCAGAATCGTGTACACTGTTTTCGTAATCATAATTTTCTTTATTTCGTTGGATTCATTATGTAAAACCAGGCAATAAAACAAAGATTTCTATACCCTCTAATTCTTGAAGTATACAAATTTTACGTTCAATTTTGACGATTGTTTTCAACATGAACAATTGCCAATAAAACGTATGCGTAGCAAGAATTCTTCCAAGAACTGTCTCTCGCAATGATTTCATCAAAATCGGCGTGCCTGGGTTCGGTACGTTCCCCCGTAAGATGTTAAAGTTAACACAGAGAAAAAAATCGCGCGCCATAAAATTGACGAGTCTGCACGTTCGCCGAACAACATACCGTGGGCAGATGCCTCAGCAAATCTCATAATGTGCTTAAGGTGTTCGTGGTCCGACGCTCATCGTTTCTTCTGTCTTCCGACAAGAATCGCCGCGAAAATATTCACCGAATTACGTAGGGAATACCGTTACATCATCGGTAGTCAGCTGGAATATTAACGACGAGTCTTTGAAGGCTTGTCTTTGCGAGCGACCAAGATGATCGGTGGCTCGGCAGGGAATAAATCACGCGGCTGTTGCGATTGGATGTATCGAACGTGGACGAAGAGAAGGGCAATGGGAAATTGTGATAGGAACGGACTTGCGTGTTTGTTATATTGATACATGGGGTGAGAAATACGCTTGCAGTTTCTTATTGTCCATCGCGTTGACGTCTGAAAATTTTCTATTTTCACTACGCTTTTGTTTTTGGTGTCATGGTGACTTCTGTATGAGTGTATTGGATCGTTCACAACATCGTTTAGTTCATTCACGAGAGAATGTTCTTAATGTTTGCAGTGTAAAAAGCTTGTCATTTTTCTGGTTGTTTTGCCAAGTTCCCACGATTCTCGCTTTTTATTCGGCAAAATACCGAGTCAAGATTTTTAACACTTTCGCGAAGCAAACAATTTTCCGAACGATTCGATAGATGTGTATTCATTTACATAGTCCGTCGATTAGAATAAAATACAGTTTTATAAAAACAAAATGGAAAGGTCATTGGTATTCGTTAAGAGAAACATTTTCTTATGTTTTACAAAGGATGATTCTAAAGAATGATAATTATCACCTTCAAGTTCAGCAATCGGATATATCGAAAAACGGTCTCATCATGAAACAAGAAAATGTACTTTGACAAGTCTTTCTTCGAAGGCAGAGAGAAAATTTGTCAGAGGAACTGAAATCGCAAGTCATGTATAGTAGACGTGCAGCAACGTTGTAATTTGTAGAAAATCAGAAATGCGCAAGACTGCTGAAACTTTAAATAACAGAATTCGTGTTGGTCAGCCCGAAAATCACGATCGCTTGCAGCTGAAGCTTTTCACCGAGCACCCCGTCCGTTGGAGTGATCGATAAAATGTTCGAATTAATTAGAAATCGGCATCCAGCGAGTCATTTCGGTGTATCGCGATCGGTTTGTAGACCCGTACGGTGGAGGGGAGGAGGGGGGGCGGCGGCGGAGGCGAGGGGGATGTGGAAAACAGGAGGTCCGTACGGAACGGCGTGGCACATGGCTAGAAATCAAAGGCGTAACGATCGAAGTCGATCATAGATCGGCGCGGCTTTTCTCGGCAGTCTCGAAAGGGCGCCGACGAGGGGTCCATTGTCCTTGCTTTCCACCCGCGGTGCTGCTGGCTGGCCTCCTCGGGAGTGGAGAGACCCGTCGAAACTCGAACGTGGAAACATTATAAATGCGGCGTGACGCCCGCCACGAACCGTAGGAGAAGTTTGTTGGGCGTGTCGGGGCCGGCGCGGCGCGGCGCGGCGCAGCGCGGCCGACAGAAAGAGAAACCAGCCGCGAAGCACGCGGAGAAACGGAGAAGATTTTTCGGCGCGGCTGTTTCCCTTCCCGGAATGGAAGGTTCGGCAATAGCGGTGGATCGCGATCGGCCTAACTTCTGCACACCGAACGTTTTTGCCAACCACTCGCGCTGCTCTTGCGTCACACGCGAGACGGGACCCCTCGTTTGGGTATCTACAACAGTAGGTCATACGTAAATTCTGAAGAAGTCACGGCTGAATTCGATTCGGAGAACACCGGTCGGTTTCTGGCAAAGTCGATATTGCTCGCCTCTTTGCGTGGTAAACGGAACTTGGTTCTCGTTGTTGCGGATACTTGTGACTTGATACGATTTATTATTAACCCCTCGCAATACCAGCGATTAGGTGGTCACGAAGAGTCCTATATGGATACAAACGTTTTGAACTAAAACTTTGTTCTCATTATCATCGTTATTATTACTACTATTATTACTATTATCCTACCGTACATCTTTTTTAAAACAAATGGTAGATGGCATCAAGTGTCAAACGGTTAAGTCGGGCTACGAGCTTTGAAAGAACCCGGTCGTGGTACGACGAAATGTTAACTGACATTTGGTATATATAAAAGAACAACGTCATAGGTAACGAGCAAAGTATGCACGTATTATAACAAGCAGCTGAAGTATTTTATGTTCTGTCGGAAGAAGCTGAAATCATCGAACAAGTTTACTCTGTTGCAGTAACGACTGAGTCATGATAATCCTACTTATCCAATTTATGTAATTTTATGCAAGTTAGATGGAATTCTTACACTTGAATAGATTTTTACATTAACCTTTTAGATACGGCAGGATTTTGCGCAAATAAAGTTTTTCGTAACTAAATTACGATTTTCTCTTAATATATATTTTTTCCGGATATCTATATATAGTACTAATAACATATATTCTTTTCTTAATATATTGTATATACACACTTTCACTTTAATTGTTTGCTTTAATAAATAATAAAACAATTGAGTAAAGCACGAGCCATTCGCGAAAACCACTATAGTGGCGCGTAGTATCTAAAAGGTTAATGGTCAGAAGCTGTATAAGGAAATAATATTTATAATCTGCATTTAAATGGATTCAAGCTCCGCCGTTCCAATGTCAAAATAGTACACATAATTTTAGGCTCAGTTTTGAGTGCATATTTTATACTATATGGTGGAAATTCGAATTCCGTAATCCATAATTGCATTTTGTTCGCAATTTGATACGATAAGCAAACAAGCGATAGTGCGGAGACGACACTGTCTAGAAAGAACAAAATGTCTTCCATCATCTAGAGTTGAAAATTAGTGAATTTCCATTCGTGAAGTGTATGGAGGCTGTTCTCTTGAAGAATGAATCCTTTGTATTAGACAGAGTCGATATTAGCTTTTGCTCAGCTATTATTCTCATCATTCAAAAAGCTAATAATTGCGCGAAGTCGAGGAGAGTGAAATTGAAAGATGGGATTACGTACGCACGATACGCGTCAGTATCGTTGAAAAGTTCAATGCAATTTTTGATGAAAACGAAAAGCCAGATACGGTTAACATTTAAATTGCACGAAGGAGTGCTGGTCTTTACAGTGTCGCTTCTCGTGTCAGGAATGCGGTTTTCATTGGACAAGCTCAACCTTCCCGGACGCATCAGAACGAATTTAGCGTTTCTTGAAGAACATCGAGGTTGCATCTTCAGGATAGACGGATCCGCTAACAGGGAGATGAAGATAATTAGAATACAATTTCCTGCACCTTCTCAGTAGGACGCAGGCCATGTGACCGCATGCGAGCATTTGATGGCCGTCCACTATAATCGACACGACGGCTCTATTAAAGTGGGCAAAGGCTTTTGCAAAGTGTTAGAGTTTGGTGTGCCACAGCTATGTATGGTTTTGGTGGGTTAATAGCAAAGGGGATATTTATCGCTAAAGTTGTCGGCTAAAATTAGCGGTGCTCTACATGCTTTGTTGTGAGGGCAGTGAACAAGTAATCGGTGATGACCAGGGCAGTAGGTGAGGTATTTAGCTGCTTGGGAAGCTGGAAGAACTCTAATACATACGAGAACGTAGCGAATCGCTTGTTTTTCTGTGAAATTCAACACGCTAACGTGATCTTGACAAGTTTGGAACGCGTGTTTAACATGATCAGTGGCCACTGATGATCTGTGTCACTAATCGTGCGTATTGCTACGAAAAAGTATTTCACGATTTGCGATCGCCATAACGACATTCTCATTGATCCAGTAATTTGCGTAGCTCATTGTAAAACATGACACATTTGATTTTCCATCAGGATAATTGATTTATTTAACAAATCTCGTCATAATTTCAAGCTGCGTGCAATATTAGGCTGTTTCATATGATGGGACAAAAGCGATCGATTAATATATCCCTCAATGGAAATGACCAACAAAGCTCTACTATGTCGATGTTTAACTAAAGCTGGTACCTATTGTTTACGAAACTCTATTTATTTGGATAATAGAACCGGTCAAAGATCGTTTAAAATCGACTGAAACGCGATCATAAATGGGAACGGAATTCAACTAATTTCGTTCGCAATTGTGATCATCATTTTGCTCCCCTCTGTTGGAACGACAGACTGATTTCTGCGCTCTTCTCCGATGAATAGTTTGCGTTTCCGTCAATCTATCATCGATACGTCGAAATTCTGACTTCTGGCCCGAAATGGTATCCTGCTGTACAATGAAATCTCGAGTCATTCTTCTGTTTCGAATTCGTGCCTTTACGGTCATGCGTATTATACTCGCATTTGGAATTCCAGTGGCGAGACTGAAAATCAGTAGTTTATACCTGAGCAGCCCCAGAACTGCTCAGAAGCATAATTAACCATTTCGAGACCCGATCCACGTCTCGGTTGCTCATGGTTCTATGTAGATCTATCTTATATGAATTTACATAATCTCATACATGGTATTCGTTTAATTACCGCGTTCTATCTCCTTCGGCGTTCCTCTTCATTCACGGGCGAGCGTGCAGGAGGAGGGAAAGTGATAATGAACAAGCCACGAATGCCGAGAAAGTTGATCGAAGAACCGGGACGAAGAAACGGTCGGAACAGGAGCGGGGAACCGTCGTCATCGTTGTCGTCGTCGTCGTCGCCGCCGCCGCTCCCTGTGATTTTATGTGTTTCACGCTGTTACGCGACCGACCAAGCACATTAGCATAACTGTTATGAATCGTTTCGCAAGCACGCGTTCACCCTCTTGGGCATAATCGTCGATATTTCACGAATTAATCGGTCCTCCCTTCAAACTCGTTCCTCATAAACCGCGTCTGCGTTTCGATTTTTCAGATCTGTAGAAATTCAGTGAAAATCAGTTGCCCGGCAATCTTGCATGTGGCAGTTTTCACCCTTTGTCGGTAAGACATGCTAGAGACAGAAGGAATCGTGGTTGTAAAGGGTCGAACAGTCTTGCGCATTTTTCTTCGTCCATTAAGTCCAAAGATACGATTCCAAGTCTACCGATGTTTTCATCAATAGGCTGTGAATTTTCGGATTTACATTTTTATGGAATCGTTCCATCCATATGAAACGTCGAATTTTTATTACATGTTGTTGTTTATATCTTATCGTGTATCGTCGACATCATATTTTTTAGAAAGAACTTTTTCTTTATTCAGTATTTTTGTGATCTATTTTGAGTTTTATACGAGTATAAATTCTGCAGATATATGTGTAATTGTTTTGTGAGTCGAGTTTGTTCATTTAAGAGACCAGAACTTCTTTTAAAATGACATTTATATATAAAAACCCCGTTAGGAAATGTATATTGACGCGAATGGGTTATAATTTGATTAAATAAACCTATCAACTGCCTTACTATGTTTTATTGTGAATCCAATGTGTTATGAACATGTGAAATAAGTAGACTGCGGAATTTTATGGAAAGTAAAGATTGTTTTCATTCATTGTGAGGAGTCGCAGCTATATGTATAGATGTTCCTTTCTTAAAGAATCATAATGACTCGGAAACAGTACATCCACATATTTCAATTTTTTTTTTTTTTTTAAATAGTATTTTACGTCGCATCAACTACACTTGCGGTTATTAGGGACGACTTTTAGTTGGGGATATTAGAGTTTACTGTATAGGCTTGAATTTTTCAGGAATGAGATAACTTGTCCTATTTGTTTGCTGTTATTAACGTTATCGTGGAGGTTTAGTTTCATTTTGTATTTAGCGCGGAGTTCTGTGTACACTTGGAAAAATTTAGAAGAATGTATTTTATCGTTATTTGGAAGTTGCAAATATCGCATAGTGGAGGACCAGTTTTGGAAATTAAAAAGGAGTGAGTTAATTTGGAATGACCTATTCTAATCCTGTTTATTGCTACTTGTTGTATATTTCAATTGTTTCCATCGTTTCGGTGTTTTAAATTGCATCACTTTGTTTGTGTTATAAATGAATCAAATCCGCAGTTCAGAAATAAGTAACAGAAATTACTCGGGTGTTCGCAAGAAATATTCTCAGCGAAAAGAAATGGACATGTGGACAGTGGAACAGATTATGTACTTTATAAGTTAATTCAACATTAGAAATGAACAGACGTAACAGGGGGGAAAATACAACAGGGTGTTACTATTGGAAGTTGGATGTTGAAAAACGAAGTTTGAGGTATAGATAGACAACGTTACAGACTGAATCAGTTATCAATGCACAGATAATAAACGACCTATAATTAGGTAGATAATAGATGGTAAGCTCAGATAACAAAGTAGCGCAGTTAATAAAAATGATCATGGGTTGAAAATGACTCAGCGCCACTTTGTATCTGATCGTTATACATTCCGTCTTTCGTTAATCTGACGCTTGCGATCTAATTCTACAAATCAAACTCTGCGGCACAAGTTTTTCATAAATAAATGAATAAAAAAAAGAATGTAGTGACAAGAGAGATTAACGTCGGAGATATCTTGACAGCATGGTGTTTAGAACGATGCCAATCTTGACGTCTGGAGGGTCTCAATATTTGTCTCAAAAGAGTCAAATCGTTGGTCACATTGGGAACGATTGATGAGCAAGAACAATAGAAGAGCGGAGGAAGAAAGAGATAGGGGTAGAGGTGAAGATAGAGAGAGAAAACCCCTTGGCCCTCTCACTCTATCACTCTCTCTGCTAATTAGATTCCGTTAACTATATTCCCGCCTTGAGAACGATTGCACGGGTGTTTATTCCCTTTATCGGTATATCCGAGACGCCGGCGCATATGCTCTGTGGTTGCTTCGAATACACGAGGCGGAAGGCGAACGAGGTAGTTGACTGTGGCGGTGCCGAGTGTTTACAGAGAAATAATGAATTGGAGGGTAATTAAAGTTTCTGCAATAGGTCAAGGTGTGCGTTCACGGCACCGCGCCGCGCCGCGCCATTTGACCCGCGAGCCGAGTCATCGCAAGATCGCAGGAACAACTTCTTAGGAATGGCTTGCACGGTCAGTGGTCGACATTTCTATTTTACTCGAGGTTGTTTCGCATATCCGGCCCGATCACAGAATCGATTTATCCTGAACAGAAACTGCGAGAATTCATTTCACCGAGGATGCTCCGAAGAATTCTGAACTAATTTGTGGGATTCTGCGTTACCCCTGATGAACTTGATCAGACTTGTGATAACAGTTGTAAATCTGTATTTATTGACATTTAGAACTTTATTCTAATAGATGGATAAATATTAAACTATTCTATTTAATCCTCCATGCCCTGCGATTTAACCCTTTTGCGCCGAGTGCCACATATATGCGGCATCCAAATTATGTGTATACAAGTGGCATCCGTAGGCAAAATACAAAATTAATATTTTTATAATTTTGTAGGTCCTTTCATATTAAAAACGTAAACATACTTGTTACATTAAAGCAATGATTGTTTTATTCAGCACAGTTATTTAAAGCAAAGAAAAACGTATATACAGAAATCACACGGAATGTGCATATTTCTGGCGCGAGCTTTCGTTCAATGACAGTACTTGGGCGGACGATACTGCCGTAGTGAAAGGGTTAAGCATGGTCTCCGGTATACATGGTACTTAAATATTGAACTTAAAACCTAAAATGTAAAGCTTAAAACATAAGGCATAGAGCGTAAAACATGAAAGATAAAATCTAAAATGTAGAAATAAATTGTATAACATAATATTTATAAATATATAACACATAATTATTTTGACAATTATTCGTGTTATACGCTGTTAAGCACATTTTATGGTTTCAAGATGGAGATTTATGCTGAAAATTTAAAATTATTTACACACTTGATTAAAGACGCGAGGATTAACAATTCACAAATGTAACGAAGATTTCACACATAAAAAACTAAATATGGATGTTAGTCGTTTCTTCTAAATTGAAACAATATTCGATTCTACTGTTATCAAAATTTTAGAGGGTAAAGTAAGTTAACACAAAACGGTCGGTCGAAATCATCGGTTCTACAATTTTCGATTTAAAATTGTTGGAATTACATAGACCCTCTCGCTGGAAATGTTCGAACTTTATTAATTCAAGCACATGCTATAATAAAAATAACAAAATGTTTTAAAAAATAACAAAATGAATCCTGTTATTTTTACAAAGCAACACATTTCAAGCAACTTTGAAACTGTTAAGAAATTTTTAAGGAATTTCCAACCGATTACTTCCTTAAATATCACCACTATTGGAACAAAAGATAAATTTTTCAAAGAAAATTGTACGTAGTGTCCATATTCGGAGGACAGCGAGGAAAGGATTCTATAAATAATGAGTAGACCCGAGATAGTTGAGCAAAAACTTTTTGCGGGCAATAATTGCAAGTTGCAAGTTGCAGGATCTAAAATCTTCTTAATAATTTTGTTGAGTTGAAGAGAATACAATGGTATTTGTACATTCCTTAAATGTATTGACTGTCTTACATTCGAGCAATTCTTTCTTGTTACAAGTGCACAGAATCCGCAGTCTAGTGTTCAGCGTCGCTAACGCAGATCTTGCACTAACTCGATAATAATTTAAACACCGACAATAATTTCGGAGCCGTTGCAAACTGCGGACTTGGAGGAGTTCTCATCAATCAATTCGCCGGTTATGCAACCGATTGTAAACACCCTCGAGTGTCCGGTGAAAAGAACGATCCGCGTAGGAGCAGCTCGGCGGATGGTGGCGCGCGTTGCTCGCGCGTGCTAATAAATCTGGCGAAAACGATTCGTCTGTCTGATCCTCCCGCGGCCGTATTATTACGGAAGCATCGGAGCCGTATACTTCCAGTCAGCAATCCCGATCGCTTTAATTACAGGAATCACGCGATTAATTATAGCAATTACCGGCGGTCCCTTAGGGCTGCCGGCTTTCGAAAGTAAATATATCTCAATTGATGCTCGCCGCTTCTCTCCGGCTGCACTTCCGACGTCGCTAGCGTGCATTCAAATTCCCGCCTCGACACGTCCGTTCGAAATTTTCCCTCGGCGAGGCGTATCGCGTATCGGGCCGACCCGATTCTCCGACCCCCTTCGTTTCTCCATTATTTTATTGCTATCGCGGTTCCCGACGGAACCCCGTGTCCGACGTGACCCGCGACCCACATTATTTCTTCGCCGCGTGGAAACGGCAGCTTCCCGATGAACTCACCGCCGGAAAAGCCAGACGTTGAAACGAGCTGCCTTCTTCTTTGCAGCTTGCTGAAAGCTTGACAAGACAGGGTTTCTCTGACGATATTGAATCGAGCTGATTGTTGCGGTAAAAATCGGCCGAGTCTGCGCTACTCGCATTGTGAATTCCTTTCAGCGATTCTTGCAGGCTTATTTTCGTTATTACTTGATTTTTTACGGAATTGTTGACAGTGAAATTACCACCATCGCACCGGTCAAATGACTGGTTTTGTGTTTTTTTTTTTATACTGCAATCGCTGAAATCATATAGATGGGAAATTATTCGATGAGTTTCAACAAGACCTTTATACGTTTATGGTAAATTCGAACGTAAAAATACAATAAATAAATATAAATATGATAAATATAATACATAAATTTGATCAACTTTAACACGGTGGAATATCGATTATCCGGGCTAACTACAGTAATACGAATGTTCAAATAATAGAACGGTTTTACTGTTTAACTGCAGCTTTTATTAATGATATTTAAATACATTTATTTTGGAATTTAACTATCAGGATATAAATAAATTCAGTCTTGTTATTTTTATAAGACAATACATTCGAATTATTTCCAATGCTTGGTAGGTTTAGTGGTACTATTTTAAAATATTTATTTATGATCCATTCTGACATGAGAAGGTATGAATTGCATCGATATTGTCATCTTATTAAAGTAATATAGCTTACTACATAACTTTTTACCATATCATTTTCTTTCCAGTTACGATGATTAGAAGATTTTTGATTATAATAATTTCTTAGAAGAAGCGGAAAATATGTATTTATCGTGTGTCTACATTTTCTTGAATAATTAAATATTGTGGAGAAAGAAACAAAGGAATAACATTCATACTTAACAGGTTAGTATTTTCTATCTCCGTTACGAATTATGCAAGAGGTTTTAACAAGATACTATTATTTGTTACTTACATACTGGTTGGGTTAGAATTATAATGACGTAAGTCACATCTTCGAAAATTAACTTTAAATTATCTTAACATAGAGTTTGATTAATAAAAAATGTACATGTTAGTAAACAATAACCCTGCTTGCATTTCACAATGAGAAAAATGTGACCTACGCTACTACGACGATAGAGCACTGATATATGAGAAATGTCTGTTTATTCTTTGCAATCTTGAAATCCTTGTAAACAAGATACGTTGAAGAATGTGGATTTCGTCCAACGTAGTAAAAATGTTTCGTCCGCTAATAGTTGTTCAAGAAATGACAAAAATTAAATCATCACGATAAAATTCCATTAGCTACTAAAATTCCATAGATCAAGACTTCTCTCAGAACCATCAGGAATTACTTAAAAATATCGTGAAATTCCGTAGATAATGCGGAACGAGACGACATTGATAGGGGCCGTGTATCGGGCACACCAATCGCGATAATAGCATGTTTTTGCATCGATTGTCGTGTCCCATGTCGTCCATCCGCGGGCCCGTTCACGAGCGTATCGTTTCGGTCAAGTAGCCTTTTGTTTGCCATGGAAACAAGAAAAAGAGGCGTGACGGCCGAAACGAAGTAGACGCGACGAAAAAAAAAATGCAGCAACCTGCCTACAAGGATACCTTTTATCGATCGGCGCAGTCATCTATAACTATTACGCGGCGTACTTACCGCGAGGCATCCTATAATCAGCCGGCACACTTTTTCAAACTATTCATCAACCTGTCCAAATTAGCAGTGGGTACGCGTAGTTCCTAACAATCTTCTCACGGAAGCAGAAGCCGGAGATATTTCTTGACCAGTGGTCATTACGCTGTCGGGGCTGCAGAGGTCCAGCCTGTGCTGCTGCCCCCCCCCCTCCCCCTCCCCACCTGCTGCCCTCCCTCCGGCCCCCTCTTAGCTGCACCGGCTCGTCTCACTGTCCCTCGGGTTTGGGTTGTTCTCTCGCCTCGCGCACCAACCCCGCTGGTTTAATTACAGGAATTGTTTAATTAATTACAGCAATTAGCCGGGCCCGTGTCAACCTCCGCGAATGTATACGTCACCGGGCCGAAAAGGAGACAGATAGATAGATAGATAAAGAGAAAAGAAAAGAGTTCCCCATAAGCCACCCTCCGGACCAACGATTTTCTTTTTTTTTTACGGGGAGCGCGCGAGGCGCAGCAGGTCCTTTCTTCCTCGTAGAAGAAAAAGAAACGGAGGCTGGCCGTAAAAATCATTAATAGAAAGGCTTACGTTGTGTTTTCGTGGGGTTCTTCGGCTGTGTGAGAAAACGACGTACCATGGGAAAGGCGGGGGGGACGGGGGTCGAATGGAGGTTGAGGAGGTCGGGGAAGAAAGGGGTGTGGGCAGCGGGCTCCCTTAAAGAGGAGAGCGTAAAGAGCCACGCTGGAATTCTGGCGTGTAGCAAGAAATATAGGACAGCCGGGGCCCGAGAAAAAAAAGGGGGTGGGTCCCGACCACGATTCGGCACGGACCCTGCAGTTTATGTATATGGTGCGTGCTGGTTCCACGGGGTCCCGTAGACGAGGCCGAGCAGCGTCTCCTTCGAGGATCTCTGCCAGCCCGTCGCATCGCAGCAGCGATCATTTAGGCCATGGTGAAGAAGATTAGACGACCGCAAATAACATTTGCACCCTCCTTTCATCGCATTACTTGCCTACAGATTTTATGCATCTTTGATAAGAACGACTAGGTTGACATTGAAAGAATTTGGAGTCATCATTATATTATGCGTTACTCTAACAGGAATGTCATTTTTATTAAACTTACGTTTCTTATAATTAACTTGCACAATTTTTATTTTGTATACATATCCATATTATACTTATTTCTTTATTAATCGGAAGTTTATTATTACTTCGATTGTCGTGCCACTCATATGCGGGTGATGGAATATTTATTAAACTAATTGTTATGTTAATACTTGAGGACATGTGACATGTGAAGATGCGTCTTGAAGACATCCGATTATCCGATTATTTTCTTCTAAAAAATAATTTTAACAGAACCTGTTACATTATATTAATTTAAATAATTTGATGTTTTATGGGTTGAGATTATTGTAATTTTTGAACAATTTTTAAAAACATTATATGTTAGTCTGTGATTGTAGCACTAAATGTACCATCACTGAGCAGACGAACGATTTCATTTTTCTTATTCTATAATTATTTAAATCACAGAGCTGCTTCTATTGAAAATTGTAGAACATATTTCTTTAATCAAACACATACTATTATGAAGGTAATGAAAAATTTATATTAATTGAATCTTGTGTCATTTTTATAAGGCAATATACATATATCAGTCACTTTTTTATAGCTCGAGAGAAAATGACATTTAATACCGAAAAAAATGTTTGAATCTATTACATCCAGTTTCAGATATCTTTGAAAGTGTTGCTTTTATTTTTTAAAGTAAATGTTTGAAACTATCCAACTTGGTTTACATCCACTTGTAATATGTGCTCATACTATACTTTATCTCATCTCTATCAAAAACCTGTTCCTTGAAGTTGATTTCATTTACGGAGAAATATTTGTTAATAATATATTTATCGTGTCATCCAGATTCGTGATGAATTTGTTTCGTCGGATTGTTTAATGCTCATTATTGTATGTAATACGTCAGTTATGTAACGAAAATAAGAGTTTTTTGTGTCTTCATGATTTATGTACTCGCACGTGTGTAACTGCGTAATGTTACACCGTGTTAAGATTAGACACTTGTAATTTAAAATCTCATAAAAGTACGGTTTACGCTGTCATTTAGTACAAAAAAAAGTAATAACACGCTAAGTCCTCCAGCAACGTGTTTACGGTATCACCGGTGCGACTGTGACGTAAGTTTATATGTTGATCGGCATCCTTAGAATGTCCTGGCTCGAGTCCATTACTCTCGGAACAGTGTGCGCGTTTATTGGTTGCTACTGCTGGCCAGGCACGATAGCCTTCGCAAGAGAACCCAAGAGTTCGCAAGTTTTGGCAACAAACGTTACCTCGCTTGGTTTTTCATTATCTATTATCTGTTTAGTGAAACTCATTGTCATTGTAATTATCTGAGTGTGATCTCTATGCAAAATATAAACATTTTGCGTCAGTTATAAGCATCAGAAATAGACAGAATCAAATTCCTCTTTTTAATTGTTTTAATATGTTGGAAATATTGCAACAATCTTTTCATATTCTTTGAATGTTCTACCTGTTTCGTATATATGTATTTTAAAGGTACTTTAAATTGCAGTATTTATTGATCGTAAGTAAATTCTATATTAAAACCGCATAAGAAGATAACGCGTTCAGAACGATGAGTGCAAACATTATTATGTCGGTCACTATAATGAATTCACAGTAAACGAACCTATTGAGAAAAAACATTAACAAAAAGACAGATTGAGGTTTACAGAACATTCCGAGATAATTTTCTGCGAAATGAATTGACCTCGTCTTCTATGAAATCTGTTTGCGCCGGTCCCTTCGGGGGATTGTCGAACGCTTTGCTACGGTAAAGAAACGAAACGGCCAAGGAAAAAGAAGATACGATTAATACAAAATTAACAAGTGGGGCGCGTCCCGGTGAAAAAATCGACTGGTCGACCGCCAGTAACCGCGAGACGGGCTTTTACTGCACCGAAGGGTTTTAACTTTTTATGCTCTATGAGAACGTTAAAGTCCCATCTCTTTAGGAGCACCATATTTCTTTTATCGACGTTTGCGAGTCGCGCGGCTTAATGACAGGACTTGCAAGCACCAGGACCAATAAACGTCATTCCTCTCACAACATTGACTTTCCTTTTCGTTCTGTGTACAGGAGATGCTACAAAAGCGATCGCGTGCACAACACGTTCGCGACGTCCGGGAAAAATGAAAATGTCGAAACGAATAAGTAGAAAAAGAGTCGGGCTATGGACGCGATGATCCTTTGAGAGCTAACGCGTTGACAATGATTGAACAAGTAGTGCTTCCATGGAGCTCAATATTTATTGCACGGGTCAACTTCGACCGCATGAAATACCGCCGTAATTTCAAACTGCCGGGGAAAACGTGTGTTGCAAAAGTGGTGAAATGTAAAGGCGTATATTATGATACAGTAGCAATAGTTTCTTCATTTTTAGTGTCGAAATGCTTTTGTTTCCTTTTTCGTTTAGTTAAATCTACTGTTGTTACATTCAATTATTATAATATAATAAATTTTGAACATAAAAGTATTAAGAGAGAGAGAGAGAGAGATATCAGGTAATATTTATAGTACCAAATCATCCTATTGGTCGCAATTGATCACGCATTTGCGAAATGTCGATCTTTTGCATCAATGCACTGTTGAAATTTCGTGAATTGTTTTATCTTCCACATGTATCATCGTGTCTGAATTTATTGTTGCTCGTAATACTTGCAATAATTGAAACGACTAAGAAATTAATTTAGGTTAAAATCACTCTAGCGAATTTATACTCAGAATTTCCTGTAAAGGGACTATGATACTTGTACACTTTATTATTTTCTTGGTTTCGTACTCGCTTTTTCGCCCCTAAAAATCGCTGTATAAGAAGAATTTTTCTTTAATTAACGATGAATGGCAGATGTTAAACAAAATGATCATTGATTCGCAAACAAAAGTAGCAGGAAACCTACAATAATTAGGTTCTGAATACATTCGCCGGAAGATCTTTGAGATAGTAAATACATTATAAATATTTTTATTTTCCTATGCACAACAGTATTTAACAAATAAACTTATTTTAAAATAATAGTCATATGTGGATATTACGGAGTTAAATTAAAATGCATATTTATTTGCTAAATTTTGTAATAAAAATATTTATGCTATATTTACTATCTCAAAAATTCATTTTCCCAACCCTGGTTTTCGCGTTGATACGAGCGCAACTGATTTCTAAGAAAAAGAAAGCACTGCTGGCCAAGCAGGAATCTGAGAGGAACTTGCGTTGGGAAACCGCGTTTAACGATTAATCACAGTCCGCCCAAAAGCCCATTGAGACGCGTTCACTCATTATCTGGCTTTTCAGCGCCGGAGAAATAAAAATTACTGCGGCCGGTCGTGGATCTGAATAAAAATTTAAGATTTAACAGGTTTTGCCTCGTAAAAAACGGGACTGTGACATAGTTTACTGAAACATTATTGTGTATAACGATGGGAACTACATCTGCGCAGGATGTTATTACAAGAAACGTTCGATGCATCTCCCTCATTGCTTTTCAAAAACAAAATGTATAAATGCGAAATTTCGATAAATAGTTTTGCAAGCTATTTACATAGAGATCATCCCTGTGTTGTAGTTCTTAACCCCTTGCCGTGCCATTTTCTTTAGAAGTCGCACGATTAGAATTTCTTCGATCGCAATCAATTCTCAGATGAAAAAGGAAATTTTATATTTATCGTGTGCTTATATCTACTTGAATGTTTAAATATTGGTAACGAGAGAATAAAATTTTATTTCCAGTTAAAGGAACGGATGAATATTCGTACCTGATAGCTTATTACTAGAAATCTTCATCACGAGTCTGACTCGTTAAAGTACGGCAAGGGATTAAGAAAATAGCAAGTAATGAGAAAATAGTTGTTACATGTACACAATTAAATAGGAATATATTTCTGTTATCAAAGAATTTGTGTCTTCCTTTTATAAGTATTTTTGTTTCATTTTGGAAGAACAACTGAAGCTTCACAGAATTGTGTCAAGATTCCACGATACCAATTAAAATATCGTATTTTAAACATTCGTATATCAAACATTATACTGCGGACATTTAGGCAAAATAAAAATGTTGTGTTTTCTTCATTTACAAATTGTAACACCTAAGGTAGAAATTCACCTGTGAAAGTCATCCGTTACCAAATTCCTGTACAAATAAATTCTTATTCGAATGACAAATAACTTTTTATTCGAATAAATTTTTATTCAATAACATCGAACAAAATTGTATTTGATAATCCTTATCCTTGTATAAATGCATAAAATGCGCCAAAAGATACGAACTATCGATGCCAGTTTGAACAATGTACAGGTCAAGAATCCAGCGCTCCGGTCGGCCATGTTTTCGGCAACTGAGAGGCTTCGAGGAGTTAATCCCATGAGCGGTCATTCAGTAATTCGTTCGACTGGTGGATAGTTTTATTATGCTTACGGTTTTGACTTCGGCCGAGTAAAGCAATAAAAATCGTTACTTGTTTTCGGTTATTTACGGTGGCGGTTGTTGTTTTGGCCTGTTGCAGGCGATATGGGACGAAATGCGGCGGCTGCCTCCAGGGGATAAGCCCACAGGACCTCGTGAGGAAGGCGAGGGACAAGGTTTTCCACCTGAATTGCTTCACCTGCCTGGTGTGTCGGAAGCAGATGAGCACGGGAGAGGAGCTCTACGTCCTGGACGACAACAAGTTCGTCTGCAAGCAGGACTACCTGTCGGGCAAGCCGCTGCCGGACACGCATCACGTGCACGGTCATCATGGTGAGTTACAAGTGTCATTGTCCCTCGTTATCCACCGCTGGAGTTGGGATTACACTCGCACAGAGACGGGGAGGGGGGAAGAGTGAGAGAGTGAGAGGGAGGGAGGGAGAAAGACAACACAGAAAGGTACAATCGTCCCCTCTTTGTTTCTATCGTTCGTTTGAATCGGATTTGCGGAACCGCTTGTGGGATGGTATCGATTCCGTCCGTCCCTTCTGCTCTTGCTCTTTCTATCCATCTCTCTCTCTCTCTCTCTCTATCTTCTTCTCTTTCTCTTCGTGGGATTTAAAACGATCGGAATTTTAACCAGAACAACGACTCACCAGAAGTTTGTCGACGAACTTCTCTGCCCACTTCCAATTCGTAACTATATTATAATTGTTGCCATTTTATAACGAGAATGATAAGCAGGGTACTTTAGAATCAGTACAGAGATCTAAGATAGAGCATTTGATAAGGCCCATTTTCGTCGATTGGTTGACTGTAATATGACGTTCAGAGCTTCATAGTTTGTCATATGAAAATTACGACATTTATGTGCACGAACGAATTCGGTTCGAATAAGAGAGTCTTACGTTGGCATTAGGAGAATTTAGTTTCCTACTAAATTAACAAGATTTATTCTTTAGGATTCAGTATCATAGAATAGTGCTTTTGATTTATTTTTGGGCATTAATTTTATACTAATCGAATAAGGCATATCATAACTTTTTTATTCTTTCACTTTGTGTATTTTTTAAGAAAAATATTTAATATATTTTATTCGATAAATATAAAGTTAATTATACTCGAAAACAGTCAGTGGCACAGTAACCGGTCACTCATGGTAATCTAGTAAAATTCTTATTTGCAGAAAGAAATAACATTCTAATAAATCTATGAATTCTAAATAAATGTTTCACATTTTCTTGTTTTTTGACCATTTCTTTCGAATTTATGATTTTTCCGTGTGAACGGGACAATTTCTAAATATTTTTAATATTAATTTTAATATATATGCACAGGACAGTTGTTGAAATAATTTCAAAAAGTTTTCCACGCTCGTTTTATAAAGCATCATCTTAAGAATGTGAAAAGTTCCAATGAATGGGTAAAATGATTATCTAATATTCATGCACTGGTGCCAGGAATATTCCTCCGAATAAGTTCTTAACACTCAACGGATGTAAACGAGTCTATGCAGAAGAGCTTACGTAAGCATGTGGTAGTGTGATAATAAGGATTAAAGTGAATAACGTTATTTCTCGCTTTGGAAAATGTAAATGAAATATTAACGTAACACCATAATGCGTCGTGCTCGTAGAAGGAGGACTAGGCCGCGTTTATACAGCGAAGAATAAAAGCATTCTTACCTTTTATAGAACTTGTGCGGCGTAACCATATATGTGTGTTCATTGTATTATACGTATATTAGTACTGCAATGAATTACTATTCTTGTGTATTATGACTTATTGCTAGAACGTGTGTCTGCGAATTAACTATCCGAATCCTGAGGTAAAAGGAGATCATGTCTGTTGTGTTAGACGTTTCGTCGACAACGAAATAAAACGTAACAGCGTACGAAAATATTATAACACGAAGAGAACGTTTAATAAAGTCAACTTAATAATATCGTTTCATAAAAAGTTATAAGCATTATTAAAAAACATCGTTCAAAGTTCAATATTCTTAGCATACGAATATCTGCGTTCGTTGTTTACTATCTCCTACACTAATTCTAGGAAACTACTCCAAAGCCGCTCTATGCGCCGTTCCATCAATGAATCGCTTCCAGCGTTTCTAAAGGTCTTTGAAACAGACCTGATAAACAGTTCGTAACTGCCACAATTGTGTTTGAATACCCACACCGCCAATACCAACTGTGTCGATGAATCTTTCCAACATGACAATAAGACAAACTTACAAGATAAAAGATCTTTTAGATATAGTAGATTCGTGTATATTGCAAGTTTATATTTCAATCAAGTTACAGACGCATTCAATTCATCTTTGTAACTTTGTAACAACACTAATGCTGCAAAACGATACGCAGAAGCTATCGAACTCTAAGACAATGTTTTATACATACTGTAAACTGTGATAGTCACATATATTAACTCTTTGTACGCGCAGTTATTTCAACTCTAAATTCAAGATAGTTTTTCCAATCTACTCTATTTTATTTGACATGACTTGGTGCAGTTTATGTATAATGGAATAGAATCTTGTAACTTATACAGCAGTTACCTTTTTACCAGTCTCCTAAATATAAACAAACATGATAATGTAAGAATTATTTTATGCAAGGGGTAATGCAGAATACTGTCTATAACAAAGCGTATTGTGACATGTTTGACACTGATCCAAAGGCTATTAAAACAATCTAAAAACATTATGAAATCAGCAGGGGTCTTGATATTTAAGCAGAACAAAATATTAACAGGCTAATACATTAATAGTTAACAGATTGAAAGTAGCACATGGCGAAAGTACACAAAAAATCAAGTTTAAATATGAAAGCAGTTTATTTTACGACGTACGACGAGCTCTTCGATCTAATCAAAGCAATTCATCCACATTCCAGCAATCGCTGGCGAAGATATTGCGAGCTATAAATTAATAAAAGCATTCTTGCTTAATCGACCATTCGATCATTAGAACAATCGTTCCAACGTCGATCGGGCAGAACCGGTCATGCAAAACAATAGCACGTATACACGTTGTTCATTGGTCGAGCGGACTCTCGTTGTCCAACGAAATAAATCCGGCGAGGCGGAGAAAAATAAACTCGAGGGCGTAAAATTTTTGTTCTTCTTATTTCGGAGGGTACCGGGAGGGGGCTCGGTTCGGTCAGGGGGATCACAGTTGAACGCGTCTGACGCCCGAGATTTCATGGAGTCAGGCTCGTTCTAAAAAAGAGGGGCCAGGGGTAGGTTTTTCACGGGGGTTTAGCCCGGTCGACGAACGGCAAGCTGTGAAAACACCATGCGTGTACCCGCGCCGTCAGCCACCAGCCTAACGAGAAACGAAGAGAAAGAGAGAGAGAGAAAGAAACAGAGAGAAAGGGAGATAGAAAGAAAGGACGAAAGAGAGAAAACGAGAGAGTGTAAGAGGGGGAGAGAGTGAGAGAAAGGAAGGAGGAGAACAGCTCGGTTTCACGAGGGCCTCGCTCGTGTGTAAGCCGTGAAACGAAAACCGAAAGGTCGATAGGCAGGGGCGAACCTTTTGTCGCTTCGATGCCGACGTCGAAACCGCAAAACGTCCGACAACCCGTATCTTTTTCGTTTTCTCGCGGCAGGGAGCACGGGATCGTTCCGTCTTCGGGACGCGCGTCTACGCGCGCGTCAGACCGACGCATCATAATCGTTCCGTCGCGTCTCGATCGCCGAACCTGCGCCGATTATCGAGCAGAATTGCTCTCGTCGAAGCGGAGGATCGTCGCGATTTGAGGAATATCAATTTCCTAGGAAAGATTTCGTCCTTCGTGCTGTTGACTATTTGATTATCACATAGGACGTAAACGATGACATGATCTTTCGAACTAGCTCGGAAAGAAACTTTTGTTAACATCTAATGAGGGAATTGGCTTTGCAACGGTCTGTAAGGTGTTAAAAGGTTGTAAAAGTACAAGACTGATGTAACAAATGTTTTCATGAGGACCTCGTATAATTAGTTCCAATTTGCATTAGTTTCTTAGACTAATTTATTAGTTATTAGTTGACGACATAACAAGGTCACTTCGAGGCTTAACCAGTTAGCTATTTTTAACGAGTATACTCGTTTTAACAGAAAATATTGCCGTTTCTACATGATAAGTATATTCGTCAGAAACAGCTAACTGATTAAGAATACATTGAACACACATTTTGATATTCTTGATTAAATTATATATGTTAGGGGAGTGTTATGTTTGAACAAAATACGATGAAAATCATGTGTACATACATATATGTACAGTGTAATTACAATACCTTACATACTTTTAAAAAAGATTATATTACCTGACTGATTAATTCCATGTAATGCTGTGTGTTAATAACATACCTGTTGTTAGGTATTTATATTAATAAATATTTGGTAAATATGCTACGATTAGGTATTACGGGAATGCAAACGTTAAATGTTGCCGATACATCGAAGTGTACGGAGAAATAACATTATTACCGTTATCGTTTCCAAGAATTTCGACAATACCATATAATACAGTTTTGTATACATATAGCTCTATTTTTAGCAAATTTTATAAAATGTGATGCAGATAACTATAAAATCGTGTATAAAATCCTTCTCTTCATTATCTGAACCTTGACACAAGAAATCAACACCAAACGCAAGTTTGATTGTAACGTGTGTATATTTATATTCTATAATTGCTGATAAAGTCGCACTTATAATTTCGTCAATTGTAAAACAAGGAATCGTGACCGAATCGCAATCATAATCATAAGAAATAAGCGAATTCGTACAAAGGTCCACAATCTATGAATATCGACGCAATGTTGCTTTTATCAAGACGAATCAAAGTTGACCGTAGTACTGCTGAAACGTCGATATTCGACGAAGATACAACTTCCACTCGAAAGGCTCGGGCAGTTAGGGAACTCGCGTTTCTGGATAGTATCCTCGAGTCTCCATTCCCCGTGAAAAGTGTTCGCAATCGGGACGACGAATTGCTGGTTTTCGATGATCAAACATCGTGACGTCTGGATGTGCTGCGCGTTTCCGACATTAATCTCTATCATCGGCTGGCCATTTGTCAGTTGTCGAATTCGTGGTGATCGTCTGTGCGGCGCGCGCGTGAAAAGCGCAGCAATTACGCGACGTCCGGTCGATCAATCAGGAACGTTTATCCGATAACTTTTACCTGACCGTCTTTTGTCGCTGAACACGCGAAATTATAACGCTGGTGGGGTGACAGGGTGAATTGGCTCCAGCGGATTGTTGCCCTTTGAAAAACTACCGATCCCGCGCGGCATCAGCCGCAGCAGTCGCATTATTCAAAAGCGAATAATTGTAATCGCGTTTAATTGGTAATTTCGTACAGGGCATCGACAAATTTACTCGTGTCATTAATAAATTATGTACCGCCCCTCCCGCTTGTTGTCGCGTTTCGAGGCTTTTGTACGTCTAAACTTGACGTTGATCGACGTCATTTTGAGACGGGATCGAATTTTGTGAAGACACTTTGCAAATAATATTCCGCTAATGGTTAATTTTTGCCGGCGTTATCTGTCCGATGTAACAAATGGAAATGAACTTTCACCGTTATCGGGCTACCAATTTTATGCATTTGTAATGTACACGTCCGTTCGAAGTTTGATATCGTAGAAAGTTTGTTGATACGTTACTCTGCCCTCGTGCCAGTCTCAACGCAAATAAAATGATTGACAAAAATCTGTATTTGCATTAACGACCGAATCATAGTCGTAAAGTGTTCTTATCCTGAACTCGTTAACTAGGAATTTATTTCTCCTTTTACTCGCTTCAGAATGAAGATTATTTTCTCCGTGACAAGTTATATTATCAAGCTTAATATAATAAAAAACTTTTTTCACTTCATTATTACTTATTTTGACAAAACATTTTACAATGCATTTAGAAAATAAATAAATCATCTCAGTTGAATCGTTGTTAAATATACATGTATATTCATTTAATTTCTTTAGTTGATCATGACACCCTTAATACACTGAATATAAAAAAACATTATGGATGTGTTTGAAACTACAGTGCAAATTCGAAGTGTTTCCATATGATTCCGTTAAGTTTTAATGGGCAAGAACATCGCCAAGAATAATGAGCTACGTATATTACTTTCAAAAATTTCCGTTACGAAAAAAGTCGTCGTGTTAGTTGGTGTTGTTTTCCTGGCATGACAAAATATTTCTTCATACCTGGCTGAATAATGCTAGATTTAATAAGAGAATTATAGTAAAGTAAGACATTGAATGATAATAAAATAAGACACATTTAATGAGATGTGGAGAAGTTTGGTTCAAGTGGTAATCGAATCACTGATTTCGAGAGAAACTGAATTCTCAATCCGCTGGAACCTTGTGGCTTTCCTCTATTTGAGCGTTATTCGTACACTTTGACCGCGAAAGTGCTCGAATTGCGTCCAACTCGCAACGAATACCGATCATTGAACAGAAAAGTGACTGGCGCTCTTTTCGAACTCAATGATTCGATGATTGAAGTGATTATAAACATACGGTTCGAATCGTTTACGAGCAGAATCGTCCAACCTTTCGGCAGGAGGCGACTCGTTGATGGGTTCGGGATCGGAGGACGAGGACGAGGACGGTAGTGCTCACCATCATCACAGTGGTGTCGGTGGCCCCCACCTGGGGTCACATAATCTAGGCCCGGGTGGTCCTGGTGACCAGACGGTTGGCCATACTGGTGATCTACCTCTTGGAACCGATCCTTGCAAGCAGGAAGACTCGGAGGATCAAGGTAAGCCCGAAGTTTGATCTTTTCACCAATTTCTGAGGGGTGGCGAGAGTTCTCTGTGACCTTTAGAATTTTCCACGCATCTTTCGAAATTCAGATTTGATCTACAGCTTAAAGGAGGACACCACCCTGACGGTTCCAAAACATTGTTTTCCTTTTTATTTTATTAAAGTTCAAACGCGCAGGATGTTATGTCAAGGCAGTATCTTGAAATTAAAATATTTGACGTTTGAAGGTAAAGTTAAAAATATCCTACATTATCACAGAGGAAAGTTATCTTTATATTTCTATGTCTTTTACGAAACTAAGTTTTTCAACCTGGTCGTCACAAAATTATACTGTATATATCAATTATTTAATTTCTTATAAATATTATGAGGTCATTTTTCAGGATAAAAACAATTGTTTTTTCTTCAAACAGTGGTCATTTGTAAGATCATTAAAACGTTCGAACATTTGCATACGTTACATTTGAAGTAATAGTTTTTGTTTTGTAAGTCAACAAAACTTGTTTAATTCAGACATCCTGGTACTCGTCAACTGTGGCGACCAGCAATCAATGTACTACGAGAAAGGATTTCGGAAACAACGAATACATTCGCCATTTTGTACGATTTTGACCCTGAAAACATTGGAAAACGAAATTGAAACTTACGTTTATATTCTCTTTGTTAGACTCAATTTTGTATTTAGCAATTAGCCATTAAAAAGTCCCAAATTTTACTTATCTGTTAACACATCACTGCGGTGTCCTCTATTTAAATTCAGAGTAACGTGCACACCATGCGTTGCCATTTTAACAGACTGTTATGTGAGTATCACGGGAAGCTCTGGCCACTCGATCTCATTTCCTCAATTTCACCGAATGAGTTAAGACGAAAGTGTTTAATTGACTTTGGAGGTCTTCATCCACTTGAAAGTTTGTACCCTTCCTCTTTGACCCAAAGTTTCGCAACTTCTTAACAGCGTAAGTTTTAAAAAGACTCCCGTGAATGGAGTAATTCTTTAAATTTCAGTTTAACCCGCAATATCAAGCGGCGCACTCATTGACATTTTTTCGACTACTACGATAGGCTGCTCGAGGCACCTGCGACACGATACAGCATACGTTTCGTGAACTAGTAGTTTGCAATCATCTTGGTCCAACCTTGCAAGAGAAGAAGGGTTGCGAGGCTAAAGAGTCGTTCGCTTTGCGACAAATTCGATTTCCGAAGGCCGATTGACTGGGACCGACTAACGACTTAATCGAAACTTGGTCTGGAGCCCCTTCTCGAGCGAGGGAGGAAATTCAGTGGCTTGACCTGGAGCGTCAGCACGAATTACTAACCGCGTCAGGTCTTCCCGGTCTATTATTCGCTTCTGCTCTTTTATCGGGTCCGAGGGCAACAATGATCCCCCCACTTTCACCGGTGCTTGACGCGCGCTCTGCACCCGGTACGAGCGTCTCCTCTGCGATTGGTGGCCGGGGGGAGAAGGGAGGGGTGTCTTCGCGAAGGGTGGCCCCCGTGGCGCGGTGTGACACTGTCCAAACATTTTCTTTGTCCCGTGGTTAAGACCTTATACTTCCCCGGGCATATATAGATTATCGTGAAGAGTTGGACCCCTATTTCTCCCGTACACGTCGCCGCTTACGCATCCATACATCCTGCAGACAGGACACACACACACACGCGCGCGCGCGCGCACGCACACAGCCACCGGCTTCGAGTATAGCTTTCAACTGGAGAACAGCCACGATAATCCGATGGGGTCTCGCATCGCTTCCGGGGGATTGGCTCCGATTGTTGTTACCTCGATCCGGCTGATTAAGATCCCGAGATATGTATATCGTGTACCCGATGCTAAGAATCTGCTCGCAGAAAAAATGTTATTGTTTGCTCAGCCGATAACTCGCGTTGCTGCGAATCCACTTAGGAAGTCGGAGTGGAGAGTTCAACCCTTTGTTGTTCACCTTGCTTGGTGTCTGTTTTAATGCTGCTAAATTCTGCGATCACTTTGGGCCTTATTCTTTGATATCTCAGTATACGAGACAGGTCTGTCCTTAAAGAGATGCGTATTTAACTGGGCTCGATATTAATACTATACTTCACTGTAGACTTTCAACGTTTGCGTACGTGCCAGTGAATTTGGTACAAGCGATACACTTCGCGAGATTTCGATTTAAAACTGATTTGAGTGTAGACGTTCTATATTTTTTCGAAAGATATTTTTATAAACGTGTCATCACTAACAATCACGATTTTCTACCTTTTCTATAATCATGCGCTCGTGTTAGTATACTAAGATCAATAATGGGCACGTTTCAAATAGTCAAAGAGTGGGTGAAGATCGAAACATTCGTGAGCTGATGAAATGGTTACAAAATTATACTTACTGTTCTTTATAGTGTTTCATATATGGAAATGTTGCTTTTTCAAATACCTTAATCAGAGTACTTTAATCGAAACGAAAAGCAATGCTATTTTTTATACATTCTATAAAAATGTTGCATCTAATATCAGAATAACATATCCGGCATCATTTATTTCTTTTTGATATCCAATATTTGATGTGATTGTTTATCCATTCAACACGCATAGATGATTGAACAGTCGTGACAATTGTTTATTTGTTACAACCGATTCGAAAGAATGAAAAAAAACATCTTCACCATTACGTTTTTATTCAGTCGAATAAATGTAATATAATTTGAGTAAGGTGAACGTTTTCTAGTTTCCGTGACTTGATAATTAAACGGGTTCGTCTGCGTTGCTCCAAGGTTCCTTGGATGGAGATCCCGAGACGAGGGATAGTCAAACGGAGAACAAAAGTCCTGATGGCGGTGCTGGCGGTGGTAGCGGCGACGGCGGCGCTGGGTCGAAGAGGCGAGGCCCGAGAACGACCATAAAGGCGAAACAGTTGGAGATTCTGAAATCGGCCTTTTCGTCGACTCCGAAACCCACCAGGCACATCAGGGAACAGTTAGCGAAAGAGACTGGGTTGCCCATGAGAGTGATACAGGTTCATAATGTTTCCTTCTTCCTCTTTAGACATCATCGACTCGCTTATTAGAAAGTTATTTCGTTGTTGAGAAACTTGGTCCACCCATCGGTTAGATTAGATTTTTTCTTTCATAATTAAGAATAAAGCATTCCAGAACAATTTCTTGTAATTCTTTCTGCAAGCATAAGAATATTTGCCACCAATTACTAGATTATGAATCTTTATACAAAATCGAAATGTTCTGTCTCTGTTGTAAAGAATCGATCAAAATAATTTATCTCTACACTCTTCAATTCGTTGAATCTTTTCGCTGCTTCAAATCACATCTGTTCGCGCTTTTCATACATTCATCAATCCGAAGTCTACAATACGCGTGCATTTTCTCTGTTTCTTACACTTTCATGCTTCAATATCTTTTTCTCAGTTATAATCAGGATGATTTGGAACTGTATACAAATTGCGTGAGGTGTGCAGAGTGTCGCGTAACTTCTGGAAATCTTTTATGTAGCTGGCTCAACCCTCCAATATTGTGTAACTTTTACAGTTATTTCGAATTTAGCATGACTTTCCATTATTCCATTATCTCGTCCTAATTGAAAAGTCTGCTCATCGCAGTTTTACAAATCTTTTAATTCTAATTATTTCCTACTCGAATAAGATTGAGTTACAGAAGACGGGACTGTAAATTCGAGCTCTATAATAATCGTGTAAAATTCATTTAGAATATCACTTTCTTCAATTTCAACATTGTGAACGCATCCGCAACGCTATTTGATAATTCGTGCTATTTTGGGTTCATCGGAAACCCAAAAGTATACACATAAGTATTGGGTTGTTCGGGAAGTAATTTCGTTTTTCTCAACAAAGGACCTAATTTTTTCACAGCCAACTTCACACTTAAGCTGCGTAATCATTATATACTTGGACAACTGTTATAGTAAGCCTTGTTTGTTAAAAATTTTGTTTGATTTTTTGCAACAGGGTTTCTTTAGTGATTTATTACGTTTCATTTCCACCAAAAAAAAAGGCGAAATGACTTTCCGAACGACCCAATACATATAAGTGGTATACATATAAGCGGCCGTGTCTTATTGGTGTCCCTTTTGCGCAGGTCTGGTTTCAAAATAAAAGAAGCAAGGAGCGTAGGTTAAAACAACTGACGTCGATGGGCAGAAGCCCGTTCTTCGGCGGTTCCAGAAAGATGAGGGGCTTCCCTCTGAATCTGAATCCCGGTGCTCTGGGCGGCGAAGACGGACCGCCACCTGGTTTTCCATATTTCGGCGCAGAGAAGTTCGAATTCGGTTACGGCGGGCCCGTGGCGTTTCACCATGAATTTTTCGGTGCCCATCCGCCCCCTCATCCTCACGGACCGCCCTTCAGCGGACCGGGCAATCCAGGTGAGTCCCGGAATTCCATTTAAACGAACTTTTACCATCTGTTTCGTGGTGTCTCGCCGCTGTTCTTTCATTCATTCCCATCGCGGAGAAACCGTATTCTGGAATCTGAATCACCGTATTGAATCCATGTAGCTCTGCCTTCTAACTATTCCCGCAAGAATTATTTGTTGCGTAGTAACAGGAACGATAATTAGACTGTGGATTAAATGCATTTCTTCAGAAAAGATAGTACACGAAACACGAAAGAGCAGAATTATTATATTTCTTAACAATTAAAATGAAAACAGAAACGAATTCGTATGTAACTGTCACAGTTGTCGATGAAGAATCATCTTTAGTTGGCCAAAAATCCGCAGTCTAAAAATAAAAATACTGTCTTTCTTACGCACAAAGCCTTGCAATAGTAAAATAAAATACGTAAAGAAAATGCATTGAAAAAGATTGATGTCAAACTTAAAAAATATATATTCTTTTTATAACGAGCCTCCACGAAGCATTGAAATAAGCACCAAGATTTTACTAGACTGCGGATGTTTATGCGAATATAGATCAACCGAGGCGAAAGTATTTCTTTCAACAGGAACGTTCCTTCCTTTTATCGTCTTAATTCTGGTTTGTAAATTTTGTAAAATTTAGAATCCGGTTTTGTATCTTACGTTCACAATATACCGGCGTTCTTAAATCCTTTCGTGATTGCGGACTAGATATCACGCGACCTGACGTGTCGTCGCTTGACACTGTAGACGAGACTTTGCACACACATGCTTAACATTTTTCACGTTACTGTGAATCAAGGTGTTAAGATTTCTATCAGGTTCGGACTGAACCAAAGGCCGCGTTCACGAACCTAACCGCCTCCCTTACGAGCCACGAACATGAATGCACATCCATTTTGAACGCATAGAATCCGACGTCGAAACATTAGGCTAAGGATGTTTATGCAAATTTATTTTTTCTTCGCCGCTTATCAAGAGCCCGGGGAAGGTAGCATTTTTCTGATAATACTAGCTTTAATGTTGCAAAATTTAAATAATAATGATTAAGATTTTCTAGAGCAAATGTCGATTATATTATAGAGATTCTTTCGCCTAGATCTGCTCGAAATCTTATGCATCAAAGTTATTTTATTTGTTTTCAAACTCACTTCTTTGAGGCCACATATTAGACTTATTGTAAATATATTTAATATCTTATGAAATCTCATAATGGAATTTACTTGAATCGCACTCGCGTATAAGCAATATCTTTTCCGTTTATAAATCTGATTAACGTCTGATCACTTGCAAAACTTGCTTCCCTAAAACATCCACATTTTTTAGATAACTGTTTTACTTAATCTATGCTACCCTACTTTGTACCCTGAAGATAGATCTTATCATTGGTAATATACTCGAATCTGTATCATGAGAAATATTTTTCTCATTTATAAATTTGGTTACGTCTGATCATGTCCGAGGACACTTTTCATTTCTCTTACAAACCTCACTTTGTTGTCGTTCGCCACCTTTGTCGCAGTGCGATGGCATTAACGAGTCAACGCTTGCAGAAGGTTGAGACCAATGCAGTCCTTTCTCGCATAAAGACTCGCAGTCTAATAATCATCACTTATCCGCTACGAGAGGGACGGCAAACGCGAGTGGTACAAGCTCTCAGTAATCGATCGAACCGCGTATCGTTTCATCGCTCTCAGACAATCGTAGCTGGAGAATGGTGCACGCGGATCGCATAGGTTGTTTCAAGTTAGTCGGTTTGTACTGGCCGGTTTACATCAATTCGCGATCCTGCGATCGGAACTGTCTCTCGTCGAGATCCCACCGTTAGTACATATAGTAAACATCGTAGCGGGTAGGTAGGTCGCGATAATTATGACAGCCGGGTTCGGAGATAGCAGGCCGGATACGATCCTCCCTGAATAGTGCGTAATCTGTTCCTGACAGGTTTGGACCCGGCGAGTTTAGCGGGTATGGCGGCCGCAGTGGCGGTGACAGGGGAATATCCACCTCCGGGTGCGGGAGGCGGCCCTCCGGAATTTCTCACGGGCCCTCCTGGACAGGGGCCCCCTGCACCTCCTGGCGGTAGCCCCGGCGAGTTCCTAGCACCTACAGGTACGAACAGATACTTTTGCAAGCCTATAATTACCGGACCAATCTATTAGGTCGTCCCGCAAACTCGTGGCGCAATTCTCTCTTCACATACCTTTTCGAGCTTGAAAAAACCAGCTGCCACTTTTTCTTCATTAAGATTTATGTTGCTACGACTGCCATGCTAATGGCGACAATTTGAGAATTATACCGTGTGGGATTGCATTAACGTATGGTCGGTTGAAAAAATACCTACATAACTAGCATTATTATATAGCTTTATATAATAATATGATATCGGCTATTAAATATTTATGTATCATAAAATGAGTACGAACCGTAAAAAAAAGTACCTATATATACATAAACCACGTTATTCTACAACGTTGCAAGTTTTCCTAAGCGGCATTATAAAAAAGAAATTAATATTTTTTAAAAAATATAATAGTTTCACTGCCATGCCAAGTACCTAAAAAGTTTCAGAAAATCAGGTTGATATATTTTATTACATTGCAATTAAAAATATTAAGTTGTATGAAGTTAATATTTTATTTACTGGTAATTTCATCATCAAAAACCAATAATTGAGAATTTCTTGAAATATTTCTCGGAAACGATAATAATTTCATCCGTGATTCAACTATCTATCCTTCTATTTAAAAGAGAAATATCAAGTTTGTCTTCTAAACACAACTCAATCATTATGAAACCTTTTAACAAGTTTCTGGTAAATAATGTGTTGATTAACTTATAATTAAATGGGAAATATTTTAAATTGGAAATATATGTATAATAGATTAGCTCTGAGCAAATAATTTCGTCAGCCAAATATGGGTTACGGAGCAGTCAACATATTGACATGTTGATTGCCAAAAATTAATTTTTGTTGTAATAAACTAGACAAATTAAATGTTACTTGGATTTTAAGAATACAAATACTACTATTTCCCACGATAAATTTTAAATTGTTATTTTTGGTTTCATTAAATGAATGGCTCTGATATTATGGGAATTTTCGAAATTAGCATTATACACTAAACGTATTAAAACTTGATAACGTTTTTAAAATTGGACCAAATGACTTGACTTACTTCTGAGAAGTTAGTTTTACACAGGAAAGGAATCAGAGTCTTTTTAAATTTTCATTAATGGCTTATGTAAAGAAGATCACTGATTGTAATTGTTTAAACGAATTTTGTACACGTCGTGTAGTAAATTAGTCCTTCTGCAGACACGTGATATCAGTAACTCCTAAATTAGATGTTTTTGTTTTGCCGCGTTACTGAGTTGTTAATGTATTATTTTTAAAATAACACCAAAATGTTTAAAACTATTCAGTGGCAGTGAAATAAATGAGACTAAGTTCAATGAATATATTCTTGGGGAATTATATTATAGAATAATCTTATCAGCATACAAAATTGTTATTCAACATTGTTTTTAAAAAATCTAAAAAGTTCTACTTTTCTATTCCAATGTCGAAATACTAGTTTTTTTTTATCGCGGACTTATAAGCAATGATGCATAATGTGATGTACAAGATGTTGAAGAGGTCCCAAGTTGCATTATTTAGTATTAGTGAGTCATGAAGAACTCGCGGCGATTATATCGATATTTTATTATGCTCTGATGTCAAAGGGATACTAGCCTATTGTTCTGATTGGAGAGGTTCTAGATGCATTTGATATTCCATTGTGTTATTTACTCATGCGTGTATTAACATTCAGAGAGCAAGAAAGTCAATATATTGGCTGATAATGCGACAATAAAGTTACATATATATGTAAGGAACTTGGTTAAATGAATAATGTTAACTTTTATTACATAACGATATACACAAAACGTCTGTCCCCACGTGCAGTCACCGAAGAAGTGTCGCCACGATCCGTTCTCACTCGCCCGATCGATGATCCGAATCATTCATTTGTTTCACGGACACAACCATCCATTCATGTTCATCTTATTACTATACATTCATACAACCGCACACTCCTTCTTACATACTATACACTCTCACCCATACTATACACTTACATGTATGAGAAAATTTGACAACCCTCCCGAGGTTAAATAACGATACAAGATCAGAAGGAGCCACAATTTGGTAAAATCTCTAACTTAATAAAACGACAATGAAACAAGCTAAGCAGTCAAGAATCTTCCATTAATGTTCTTTCATAGTTTCAAACTATCCTCTTACCTTTTCACTACATTATAAACTTACGTAATTTTACGTTAGCAACCGGTTGTAGTCTGCGCGAAGGTTGCAATCAGGATAACAATTTACTCCTCACTTTATCGCAAGATAAAGATGAGTGTAACCTCATCGATAAGGAAAGGGTTAAACAATTACCTAATCCGCTCGGTAAACGATAATGGCATAAACTCAAGGGGCGAGAGGGGGGTGGGGGTGGGCGTGAAAGGGCAAAGGGGGGAAGGAGGGACCGCTTCAACATCCTGTAGTTAAAGCTAGAGTACTGTGGAAGGCGGCTGGTTATCTTGCGGGCTCGGATCCCACGATTCTCTCGAGAGATCGAGGTTGCGAACGGCACCGATTCGACGGGTTTGATGTTTCTCAGGTGGAGGACAGGGTAATCCCAGCGCCGGCGGGAATGGCGGTGGTCCAGGTGGCGGTGGCAGCGGGGGTGGGTTCCTGGAGCCGCACCAGATGCAGAGCGAAGGGCTGGCCTGGTAGTACGAGTTTTAATTGATGTTATGTTAAAACGAATTACGTTGCGTTCCGTCGTCGCAAGGCCGAAATATCGATCGTTTCGTGGATAAGTCGACCGGTCCTGGCATTCGACCGATGGGAGGCCTTCCGGCTTTGTTTCATAGGCAGCTCGAGAGACTTGTGGTCCACGGCGAAGGCCGAAAAGTTCCTCGACGACTCGGACTCGGATGTTCGAGCTTGCAAACTTTGTACGTTACGTTTCTTCCTTTTGTAACATATAAATATGATAAGACGATCGACCATTCAATCTTTGTTTCTATCACGGTTATCATTATTGACATTATTATCTTGATTAGTATTTTTATTATTATTATTATTAATATTATTATTATTATTATTATAGTCGTTGGGGAACGCTCGACACTGCTATTTTATTATTATTAATATTATTATTGAGAGAAGAAATTATTAAATATTATTAATAATATTATTGTGTATAAAATTTTCGAATGTCCTATCGTGTAATATTATACCCTCCCTGTTGATTACTTTTCGACGTTACTTTAAGGAACGCCCTGTAGATATCTGCTGTTATACATTCGAAAAATCGTACGCGACACACGCATACACAGAGGGACACATACACGTACGCATACGTTCCCATCGACAGGAGCGTACGCGGCACAGTTACACGTATATACAGTGACACGTGATTACACGATGTATGTACACCTGCGTGTACCAAGCACGGACACATACACGCGCTGTAACAGTTAAAACCGCTGTATTAATTATCATTAAAACTATAAATATAAATAGGAATGTGTAACCCGTAACTGTTAAGGCGGCGATCGATGTAAATAAATTGTCTTTTCGCGGGTATATATACAAACGAAACGAAAACGATGGGAAAAGCGCGCGAGCGAACTTGTTTTAGTAGCTGGACTCTATCACCGAATTAACCGTCTGTAATTGTAATTGCAATGCAAGGAAACACGCGAGGGATACATGCCGCCGCGAAGCATAATGATTATAAATATTATTATAATAAACCACCTCGTATTTCCGTATACGTGTCTGTTGTGTACATCTCTTTCCTGTCTAATTCGTCTGCCAAATACCTACTGTTAATATTGTGTTCACTCTATACTCTAAGTTTCGAGATGAAGAAGCCATTACGCGCAGGTGTGGAACAGTCATCGAAGTAGTAAGTACATTTTCAAAATTGCTTACGCTATTATATATAATTATTGAATATAAATCTTCATTGAATCGCGGATATAATGCGTGTGCAAAAAATTCCATTGTGTGGCGTCTGTGTTTCTGTCGTAAAGATCACTGACTTTCACAAAGTCAGGAGTTTTTCGCAAAACTTACGAAACGATTGTAACTTTGTTATAAACACTGTTTTTATAGTTCAGTAAATTTCCTTTTCGGTACAAATACTACTTTGGTAAAACTTTTGTGAAACATTTCATGAGGTTCTTGCAGAATTCAAAAGTTCGTCTCACTTATTCATCATTTACGAAGTCACTTTACGAAAGACCATAAGGTCGATTTAACGTATCCGCGTATAGATCAAGACATAAATATTCCAATTTATGATGTACTGTAACATAAATTAATCTCGTTTCTCTGCTTGAAAAACGTAGCTCGCGCAATGGTATTTGGAGCAATGTACCGAACCTATCATTCGATGTATTGGGCTATAAAATATATTCTTCTTACGTTACAACCCAATAGATACCATTGCAGCATAATACCGTGCGCAAACTTTTCTGCCAGCAGCAAGAGAATATGTTATCTTGATAAAATATAGAACTTCCTCGTAGGACCACGATGACTAAATATCTTCGTACCTGAATATCAGGCACTCCGTCTCGAGGTGGAACGATAAGAAAGCTGCGAAGCCATTTTTCTCGACCCGTCCCCCGGTTAACAGCCCGAAATCCGAGCACGTATCATTGCCATCGAAATCACAGTTTCTTTCGCGAATCCCGGCGGACCAAACACCTGAGACTATCGACGGCGACAGTGAAATCCTTTCGACCCCTTAAATCGTCGTCCGCAAAACGCATCTGCGCCTTGGGGGTGGTTGCGCTGCCCTAACGTCGTTAGTGGGTGCAATGTCGTTTTCCGCGCGGAAAGGGACGGTACGGGAGATTCGTTTTCCTGGACATCTGGTGAATTCGATTTTGATGTGTTTCTGCCCTCCGGGGGTTGGTCGGTTCTTCGGGGCTACGTTCCCGTATCCCTGACAGTCCCGCTGGGGACAGAAACGATGCTGTTACATTCCCCGCGCGCGTCGCCTACAAACCTGTGTACATACACACTATCGACCCCCTGCGACCTCTCCAACGAGAACGTCTCCCTCGTTCTCTTTCTTTTCCTCTTCCTCTTCCTCTTCCTCTTCTTCTTTCTTTTGCGTAAGTACGTACGCGAAGCTCGTGACCCGCTGTGGCAATTTACTGTCGTGTTCCCAGATAGTTCTCCATTTTTCAGCAGCGCGAAGACGTGCCACGTAAGACGCTCGGCCACCTTAATATTGTAGGTGCTGTTTGTCTCCTTGGCGCTGTTTTAGAACGACTCTGGCTGCCGTTGCATATTTCTCTTCTTTTCGACGGTGTCATCGAGTAAATATATCTTCATAATACTTCCACTTCTTGATCGCAAAGTGTTCTTGCATCATTTTCTCAGGTTAATTGATACTGCTGATGTAGATGTTCATTTCGTATACTTTGGAAAGTATAGGCCTATTTTTGTTCACTGGTTCATTTTTTGATGTTAAGATACGACTCGCGTACATGCTATAGTACCAATTGCAAGATCGGAGACGATCGTAATATAGTATGATTTTGACAGTTTTATAAAGTAAAACATTGTCTTTAATCACTGTGTCTTCTTTTAAGAGACAACTTATTTCTTTCTAACAGTAGTTTTAGGTTCGTGGTAGATTTTCTTGTTTATATTTTAGAAATTATGAGTTACACATTGTTTCGTCTCCACTAATACATTTTATTCGCTTTTCTAACGGTGTAGCCAGACACTTGAGACACGTGTCACTAAACCACAGAGCTTTTAATACATATGGATTGCTCGAAACTCAATCAATTTAATTCCCTGAACACGAGAACTAAAAATAAGTTTTTAAACACATAGTTGCAAAAATGAGAAGAATATGTCTAACAATAGACACAAGTCAAATTCTGTAAACAAAAATTGGAGTGACACCGATCGAGCTCAGCACATGTTGCGTTTTTTAACAACTAAGTGTAACCGTGACACATTTATTTGATTCCGGATTGCTTTGCACCCTGTCGAACAATTCGAGCTGCACAGGGTAGAGCTCTCGAAGTTTGAATCATTTTAAAGGGCAAGTTCGCAACGGGTGTACATATTGTAAAATCGAACAGACGTTAGGAAGTTAACAAGTGGCCGGGCAACCATGTTTCTTGAAAACGTCCTCTGAACCTCTTCATCATCTCCCCCGATCGTCATCGGTCCTCGCGGGAGTTTAACGTGGCATTTAACTAGATCGAGTGGCGGCCGGTGTACGTACACCGTGTGTACATTGTAACAGCGATTCGGAGGGCGAAAAGCGTCAGCCTAGCGTGTAATGCGTGTCCTGGCCCGGATGGATCTCTTGCAGAAGATCCACCGGGAGATTCGACAGATGCGTGCCCGCCTCCGCGCCCCAGGAACTTCCACGGGGGTCCCGCGGGAGTCTTGCAGAGACAAACCGTCCCAGCGGGTCCCCGTGCACCCCATAGTATCGTTTTTGTTACCCTCTCGTTAAGGAGGAGGAGGCATCCGCGAGCTGCCCCCTTCCGAGTGACGATTGCGTTGAAACTATTTAGTAATTTGTCGGTCGATGCTGACTGGTACATTCTTGTACGACTCACCCCTTTGCATATATTGGCTCCATTTTAAAGTATTTTATAATTGGTAATCTGCAAGTCGATAATTAGGATCAAGATAATACTTTAAACTTGCTATAGCAATTGCTATATTATATTTTGAAATAATTTTGATTTAACTCTATCACAGTTAAAGAAATTAATCCACATGGTTAAGGGCATGTAAGTATTATTTCATTTCACTTTCATTTTTTATCGAAGTTCAATCGATGCCTATTCATTAAATTGCTGAAAATACGATTCCCAAGAATCGTCTGATCTATTTCTAAAAACTTGTCCCCTGAATTGGACTGCACGAATTATCGTGGAATACATTGGCTAAAATTGGCATCCGGATAGTTTTGATTTCTTGCAAAACATCAATAAATTTGTACCTTGCCACCTACTGTTTTGTAAGAAGATATGATCAGAAATTCTCGGTCAACGATGGTGCGGAACACTGGCTCCTTTTTAACGTAGTATTTCGTAAACCGGAGACTCCCGTTAGGTCTCCGAGAAACTAGAATGGATCAATTATTCATGAGCATTAAATTTTTGGGAAGGACGAGACTCGCTCGGAGGCATGGTGACGAGAAGGGCTCGCAAGACTCAGGGGCTGATGGCGTATCACAGTCGAAAGCGTTCCAAGCGCTCACGTGTCCGAGCACGTGTCGGCGAACAAGCCCCTGTCGCGCAAACCCTTCGTCCTTCTTCTGTCATTATGCAAGGAGGCCGTACAAATCACTGCCTGCTTACTCTGCACGCTTCCGAATCCTGCCGATCGTCACGGGCTCGAATTAACGTAACAAACCTTCAGCTAATTGGAATTAACCCATGGTTCGCCGTTTGATCGCCTTCATTTCTATGACTTCGGTTTGTGCTTCCGAGCGTTTCAAATTTTTTAACCTGTGCACAATAATTTCGATCGTGCAACGTATTCTTTAATTAATTCTTAACTTTTGAAAAATGTAGTGCAGGAACTCGGTTGTCGATCCATAACTGTTTTCGAATAAATGAACTGTGTATTCTAATGCGTAGCAGGTTCCATGCTGCAGAGCAGTGTCGAATGATTATGGTCGAGGATTTAGCAAACTGATGTACGAGCATGTTCGTTGTATACGATGCCATGGATGAAGGATTGTCACAAAGATTTAATTTAGCGTGCTCATGAAACGGGTATTAATTTTTTATTGATTTTCTTACGTTATTAATTTGTTCTCAGTTTCTTAGGATCCTCTGAAACAACGTTAACTAGCATATTTAACAATTGTTTTGGTAGAACGAGACAATCTTTGTTTCTTGTGCGTCTTCATTTATTTAAATATATGAAATATTTTTTCGATTTAAATGGAGCGAATGCCACTTATATTTAGCAGGTTGTATAATTGATTAAGATGCAACCATAAAAATCGACCGACGACAAAACTCGTGTTCTACAGTAGACTTCAGTCCATAAAGACAGCACAGAAAATCCATAAAAAGTAAAAGTACGCTATTGATCGAGGCGTATAATCGTTTCACAAACTCTCGGTTGCAAGACGGCGAGCCTCGCTGATCAAAAGATTACGTCTCTACCGTCGTGAATTCGAAAAGCTTGGTCCACGCATGATTTCATGATTCCGTGAAGCGTGTTCGTTCTGAGAACCGGTATGAATTCGTCGAGCGAGATTGGGATACAATAGGAACGTCGAGTGGTCGTTGTCACCAATCGAGAACGGAGCCGGATGAAACGTGTTTTTTCGTTGGCTACGTAGACCGACTTATTTTGGTCTCGGTTCGAGTCGGACAGACAGCCAACCGGTCAGCCAGCGAGCGAGCAAGCAAGCAAGCAAGCAAGCAAGCAAGCAAGCAAGCAAGCAAGCCAGCCAGCCGATGCGATGGTACACAGAGACACGGGACAGAAGTGTCCAGAACGACCTCCTGGTGTTCAGGCTGGCTTAGGCTAATCCGAAATCCGGATTACTTATGCCTCAGCTGGTCCAGTCTTACCGAGCGACGTCGTAACACCGATAGCCGTTCTCTTTTTCTGGGCCGTTAGCCGTAGATCTCGCGGCGCACAGTCGCGCGACAATTTCGTCGAGGCGAAACCGTCCGCTTTTCCGAACTTACTTATTCTCGAAACCGATCTGCATAAATATACTTATGCTAATTGCGCCGGATTGTCCGCGACGATCCCTGGATCTGCTGAATCACGCGGACACGCCGGCGACCAGCGACGGAAGTTCTTACGGCGTTCCTATTAACGGGGACACACGCGTATGGAAATAACCGTGTCGCGCATGGATCGTTTTATTCCGCGCGCAAAGTACACACAGCTTATTTCGTATACGCAACAGGAGCTAGTGCCCTCTGGGCGCGAATAAATTTCAAGCGTACGAAGATCTTCGTCAAGCTGATTGGCTTCCTCGAGCTTGATACACGATGTCGTCCGATACTTCGATTAACATAGTACAATCAATTCGTAGAGAAGTAAATGAAGCTTTTTCTGACACTCGTGTTTACCAACCATCGACCGATAAACGTAACGATAGGGTTGAATTCATTCAGATTTGGTACAATTTGTTTTCGATTAATTCATAACTACTACACCTATTAAAAATTACGTAATGACTGTTAGCACTAACACTTATTGCATTATTATTACTGACAAATCAAGATCAGTTTTGCGCATCAATAATGAAGGGGTCAAACTTGTTCGATCGAAGACAAGCAAGTGTATCAAAGAAGTTACTTCTTTGTACAAATTTTCTTACAATTATATCATTGACACGGACGAATAAGTAATCGTTCATTTCAATTCATCGTATTGTTTCGACAATTGCTTCAATTACTTCAATTCGTCGTTTTGATTTTGGCGGTGCAAGTTTTACTCGGCGTTTGCACCACCCTCGTCCCGCGCAACGTTTCGTGCGACTGGCACGCCTCAAGAAGCATCTCCTGCTTGTAGTTCTTCGCCTTAAATTTCCCGCCCTTGTCGCGTGAATACATATCTACCCTCTCGACCTGCTTATCGGCGCTCCCCTTCCACCCGAGATAAGTATTTGCTATTTAAAATACCGGTCCCGGTCGCGCGGGCCCTAAGATAAACTGTTCATGCGTCGGTCGAGGGTCGGAGCTGTGAACGAGAACGAAAGAAAGAGAGAGAAAGTGGGAGAGAGAGAGGGGGGCGAGAGAAAAGAGGGGTTGATTATAAACCGAAGGCAGCGCGCGGGGTGAAGGATGAGGGTGGAGGGTGGCGGAGTGTGCAGCAACAGCAACAGCAGCCACGGCGGTCCACCGTGAGGGTGGTTTATGGGGGGTTGTACCGGGTATTGTTGTATAAATAGGTTTGGCGAGTTAGGGGTTGCTACCCCCGAGGGAACTGCACATGTCCGCATCGATTATACCACCCCTTCCTGACCCCCCAGCGTGTTCCCGTCTCGCTTCGGCATTCGTTTCTCTCTCTCCTTACGGGCCTCTTCTCGATTCTCCGTCACCGGTGGGTGGTTTCGACCACCCCGCACCACCTCCCCGCCGCACGGCCTGTCTCCGTCTCTCTTAGTCGCCGCGATGCCGTCTCTCTCCCACGACCACCCTCGTGTGCCCATCGAAAGCTTCCTCCCTGCGGAGCCCACGGGGCACACCGCTCGGTTATTTTCAAGCCATTTGCTTTGTAAACGCACGCAATCTCGACCAGTCACCCTCTCTACCGGCATTCTTCGCCGCTAAACTTTCGGACCCCTTATGCTCGCGCCTGAACGCGAATATTCAGGTTGTCTAGCCGCCGCGGGTTCCACGCCGAGCGAGCGAGCGAACAGGTGGCAAAGGTTCTTCGCGGGGCTCTATCGTTCAGCTTCTTTTTGCACCGGATGAAGTCTGATTGTGGATCGCGTGGACACGGAGGGCAAAAAAACCGACGAACCCCACCGAAACTCGTTTGGCTCCTCTCTTTTTCCTCTTTATCAAGTGGCTGCAATTCGGAGCTGCTACTTGTTAATAATCTCAAGTCGCGTGCGTATCTTTGAAAACTTCATTGTGAAAACACTTGGACGTTGATGGAACATCGATTGTTCTAATGCAGTTACATTTCCTTTCTAATTTAGTCAAGTGATTGACGGCAGTTTTCGAAATCTAGAAAGAAGCTGCGAATATTATATTTTTATGGCTGCTATTTAAGACAGTAGGGACACGCGAAGAACTGAAGGGTATCAACATGCTACTTTCACTTTACTAAAATAACAAATAAAACAAATTGCAAATAAGGAAGAATTCCTGAAACGTAGGGATTTCGTGTAAAGGTCCGCGGACTAGTCATCAGGCTCGAATGTTCTCGAAAATATTCGACAGAGTTGTAATTTTATCTGTAATAATTTCTTTCATCGTTTCTATAAAGCACATGTATGAAAATTAGAAAAATAAAGTAAAAAAGCATCCTTCTATTGATTTCACAAGACTAAATTTTTAAATACAACATGATTTCTAAATTGAACTATTAATATCTTGATTAAGATATTACTCGCTTTTAATTATCGTTACCCGGTCATCGTTAGAACGATCTCTTCTCGTATACTTGATTCCTCAAAACGACAAACAATAAAATTTCAAATTATTAAAGGTTTTAGCGTGTCGGATCGTCGATTACCAAAAGTTTCCAGGAGCTTCTGCTTGGTGCCCTAGGATCGTTTCTGGCAACTCCGTTTGTAGCCGGAATTATTTATTCGAGGCACCCGGTTGTACACAGCCGTGTTTACATACCGGTTCGTATTAATATTACATTCGCGCATTCCCGCTAAACCGTACAAGAGGGTTGCTCCGGTTCCTCTCTTTTTTTCTTTATCGTCTCGGCGCATTCATAAAATATCTCCGTTCATATTTCTTCTTAAGTCCACCCTGCCAGGCGGCTGGTTCCGATCCGGGTCGTCGCCAGGCCACCAGTAGAATCCACAGAGCAAAGGGGTCGTAAGCGGAGCAGGAGAGAGAAAGGGAGAAAGAGAGAGAGGGAGAGAAAGAAAGAGGGAGAGTTTCAAACCCCTGCGCTGTTAAAGTCTTTGGTAACTTGCAAACCCCAAATTAGATAATTAAATGACAAATTTTGTGAAAAATTTCTTTTGCAATTATTTACACCGCGTAGCTAGCAGTTTGGACAACTTGGAATTATTTATAAAATATAATTAGTTTTTGGAAAAAATTGCGTCGAAATGTACGTCTAACATTTTAGGAGTACAAGTACTTTTTAATGAATTGACACGATGGATATAGAAATAAATAGATGTAAAATGTAATGGGACAATTGGTTGTAATTTTGGATCTTATTCTGCGAAAACTGTCCCATTGTTACGCCAACATTGAAGCCGGCTTCATTCGAATCTACCTCTATCGCGCCGATACTGCTGTGTACGTTCTGTGACGATCGTCTATTTGGAGCACTATGGCTGTATCACGGATCACCGGCTGCCAAACGCATGCTTTTTAATTGACACGTCCTTTTCATCTCAATTGTGTTTACATAAACGAATGACCTTGCACCCCCATTAATAGGTTACTCCATTGCCACCAAAAGCATGAAACGAGGTCTCGCTACAAATAAAAAGAGCCAAAAATTCTTCGATCTTCACACGATCCATAAAAATAGTTACAAAAGAGATCACCCACAGTTTCAACTAGACTTTCATTTCACTCATGATGTCTAATCTTAGATTTCAAACAGACACGTCAAATTACAATACGAGTACTAAAACAAGAAAAGTCTATCAGTCAGATCTTGCAGATCCATCGAAATGTAATTTTTTTCACAGTAGAACCTCGATTATCAGATCTAATCAAGAACGTTTAAATAATAGAATAATTGTTTTTAGTTACAGTACTAGACTAAGTCGTCATGAAGTCGTACAATAAATCGATAAGAAATATATGTGCAAGAAGTTGTTTGTTGAAAGTTCCTTTTTCCCATTTCAAAATCAATAACAATGTCTAAACAGAAATGTCTAAATTTCTGCCGCCAAAATGTTTTAAAAACCCAAAAATATCGTTACAAGGATGTTTCGTTGTAGAAGATTTTGAAAAAGAGTGCATGACCGAAGTTAGAACTGTCATCTTGGCGTATTACAATTTTCCGATCGACAGCGCAATGGTTGCATTTGCAAGGGGGGGTAAAAGGGGCCTCGAAAATAACCGACTGGCACACCTCGGTGTCTAGCTACAAGTGGCGCAGCCCCCGACGAAAGCTCCACTTGACTTCTCGCGATCCACCGTGAACCTCGGCAACACCCGTTAGAAGTTCTAGCGTCGCGATCAGCACCGCCCTCGGCGTTCCACCCCATGGACACGAGAATCCTCCGGCACCTGGCGCATGACAGAGTACACTCCAGTGAAATCGCACTTCGCTCCCATCCGTGGCCCTCCCGCCAACCCCGGGACCGGGATCCTACCCTTGCCGTTGATGTTACGGCACGTTTGACCTCGTGTTTTTATTAACAACAGGTACTATTACGGTCCATCGGCAATGACGACGCGATTCCGGACAACGAACGACGCCCCAAGGCTCCTGATAGCCGACCCGAAAATCACCGACTTCTGATGCAGATTTCGGGACAGGACAATGATTTCTTGTTTGATGAACGGCAGCCGATCTTTGGTTTCCTGCTTTTCGCTTTACGAATTTTTAACTCGCATTTCTCGTAATGAAAACACACAGGAAGAATAGCTTAGAAACTGATAAACTGGATTCTGATGTAATCTAAAGGTTATGTAAGATGATTTTAGAGGATTGATAATAGAAACTTGTTTTTTGTGTAAAGAATTTGAATTAAAATTGTGGATAATAGTTTTAATAATTGTTTCTTTGAGGTTTGCATAGCGATGCGTTACCTTTTTGTCACTGATCCACGAAGTTCCAGAAATTGGGTGCTTAATTTTTCAGTGACGGTTACATTTAATACGATCGTTGAAATTTAAATTAACGGATAGCGTGGACAATAAATAGCATCATCAGTATTTTAAAATTCATAATCAAAGTTTCGGGTGCGAATAAAAAGAAGGAGACAGAACGATTCAACCTGGCTTTTAATTGCATTTTTCTAAAATAGCAAAACTGCAAACAGAATTTCGTTATTCTTGGTCTGCGGGATATCATTTTCTCCACTCAATTTGAATCGCGAATTTAATCAACTTTAACAAGATTTTTTTATCCAGTCCGAGTTTGATTGAATTCTCATTAGAGCAATGAAATTATATTCTAATTGCGGCCTGCATAAATCATTTTGGAAATATCTGTGTTCTAATTACGAAACATACGGATGAGACAGATGAAATATATTTTGATTTGTGTCTATGATTTTCCATTCCTGCGCAATTCGATTTGCCCGAGGGATTTAAACGTCGATTGCCAACTAATTTGGAAAATTTTATCGAAAAATAACTGTTGATAGCTGTTCGATTGCGAGCGTGACGTGAACATTTGTTTGCGTGCCGCATGGTGGCTAAAGCAATCAGAGAAATATCCACAGGTTTCCCTGCATTGTCTTAGACCGTGTCGGCCGATGAGCAATCCTCCGCCTTCCTCTCTGATCCTCTCTTTCCCTTATTCGCCCGCGTTCCGTCGAATCGTAATTCCAGGATGCTGTGCCACGGGGTGACTCCGCCTAGGATAATTGTGTTCCGTGCTGTTCTAATTGTGTTAGCAGGTCTCACAGGGGGATTAACACAGTTATCCAGAGTTTGGTATGCAATTTTACGGTAGCCGAGGTAAAAATATTTCATCAAGAGTGACCCGAAGATGACGTAAATTGAAAACCGATTTCCGCGTCGATGCGGAGAATTCTATGCCGTAAAGTTGGAGATAATGTTTCACGATGCACGGGGGCACTTCATCGCGACGATCAAAGGGACAATTTAAATTGATTACGATTTTTATTGCTGAACGATAGAGAGACTCGTGTTTTTTACGACTGTTCAGGGATGTAGCGAATTATGGGCCGAAAGCAGAATAATCTTTTTACACGGGGAGCACAATTATCCATTTTTTATCTGTTCACACATTTTTACTGTTCATTGAAAACGAATTGTTGCTGCGTTTCAATGTTCCTAATTGGTCCCCTGAATTGCATTCGCGTACCATGGAACACGCAGCACGCAGCACGCATTCATCTTCTGCACCATCGACAGATTACTCATGATCGCTGATCGTCCCTAAAAAGGATGTTAAAACGGTGGTAACTGTGGCCGGCATACGATAAACCAATTTTTACGGGCAAAACGCTCGTCGCGGCACAATAATAACCAATACATCAGCGACTCCCGCCCCCTGACTCTGCGACAATTACCCTGACGCTACGCGGCGCGTCGGTTTATTACTATAATTTTTTCTTTAGACCACTCCTCCCCCTCCCCGATGGGGTGTGTCGCGAGCGCGGAATGAATCGTCGCATAAGGAAGACACCGACGATCATAGAGGCACTTACCGGGCTCACGAGGGCGGAAAACCGTTGCACAGATATGTAGACGCATCCATCGAGATACACGCCCCCCATCTGTCCACCCTCCGCGACCTCGGTTCATCCCTCTGCCGATTGTAACACACCTCTCCTCTCCGCAGTCCCTCGAACGGGCAGAGGCACGCGTACCGAGAGGGTGAACCATGGGTCACCGTGGGGGGTGTCTCTGTGGGGGCACAATTCTTTCAGAATTCTAACTCGTTTAATGCGACACGCCGACGCATTTGTCGTTGCGCGTCGTTTCGTGACGGGGAAAAAGAAGAAACAGGTGTCCGGTGAAAAGTGGGTGGTCCGACGCGAACGTCGAAGGGTGAATATCATATCGCCACTTTACGTCACGTTATAGCAACGCCATGTCGTCACCGAGGGATGAAACGTGTCGGCGCTCGCCGTGGCGCCGCGGTCTAATCGCGTTTCCGCGTGGCAATTAAGTGGAGGCTGACTGTTGCTACGAAAACTTGGTGGGGACCCTCTAAAATCATACGGTTAGAGTTAGTTGAGGTTTTCGGTTGTAGAAAGATTTGCAACTCGAGTTATCAATGGTACAATTGACTTTCACAGATTGGACGATGCAAGTTTAAATTAAAAATACGATTTAAATTAAATTAAAAAAAATGTTTCTGCTCGCTTGCGAACACATTTCTCTATTCACTAACATTACAGTTCTGAACTGAATTAGTTATTTAGCTATTTTAGTTGATCAGTCAACCCTTATTGACGTTCCTCATTGATCTGTTAATCTTCTTTTTAGCAACCACTGATGGTAGAAACCAAGAAAATCATATCAGAAATGAATTTCTCTGGGACCTTTTCAAATGAAAAACTAATAATTGTTTGGTGAACTAAACTAATAATACCACTCGCGAAGAGGTCTTGAAATAAAAGAACAATGCAGTTGACGCGGGAGGAACGTTAAAGAAAAGGGAAGGCAAATTTGATCGGCGATTAAAAAAAGAACTTCCCAGGGTAATTCGAATGAATCGGTAGCGAAGGCCTACCGGCTATTATCAGTGTTCACTGTGGTCCTCTATCACCGAGCGGCAGCAGAAACTCGTGAAAAGGTTATTGATATGTCTCTTTCGAGGGGATTTCACCGGAACAGACATTCCAGCGCGCCTCGTGGCCGGACGAAACTTTTCAAACTGGAAACTCGTATATCCGTGGAGCGAGAGAAGGAAGAGGAACCGAGCGTGGAAGGGGTGGGGTGGTCAGGAAAACAAAAGAAAGAGAGGAAAGAATGGGACGGAGTTTCTGAAGGGAGTATGTTATGCGATATCCCGCGTTGCAGTCGGAAAGGTGGGGTCGCGAAAGGTGTACGGAGCGAAACGAAGAAAAAGTCGACATGAAAGGGTGCAGTGATGGGGAGGGGAGGGGTGGGGCTGGGAAACGGGGGTCCTGGATGACCCCATGGCCCGGCACGTATGGGGCCCCCAGACTGCTGGGCCCGACTCCTGACTCCCAGCTTCTACCAGAAGGCTAACCCTGAAGAAGCGAAGTCTCGGATCCCCTTTTCTTCTCGTTTCTCCTTCGTCCACCTCAGCCCACTTGGCTTCTCAGAGCCTATACTTATCCTCCTACTAATACCACCACCACCACCTTCACCACCACCACCACCACTACCACCACCACTACCGCCTGCTCACCTCCCCTCCTCTTTCTCCACCGTTGCTTCTCCTTCGGGTTACCTTATACTTATTGCCTCTGGTGGGCTCCGGGGCCTGCCCCTACAGGGTGTGTTATTATTATCTGACATTATCTATAATTCTGAAACGGGCAGGAAGCCCACTTAGGGATTGTGATAGCCCCCGTGATTAAACCACCCTCCCCCGACCTTTACCCCCCACCTCCTGCGATCCGAGCGTACACCTACACGGCTAGCCGTCGGTGGATGCGGTTAGAAGCCGGTACAGGACCGTTCAAAGCGGTCGCCAATTTTACCTTCTAGTGGCAACATTGTCGTTGCATCTAAGCTCGAGCTGTTGCCGGCTTGTCGACAGCCCGACACCTGGGAACAACTCTACGAGACGAAATTTACAGCCGATTACAACTCCAAGGTAAAATTAAATGAAGATTGCATTTTATTAATACTTCTTTGTCAAGATTATCACAAAACTGTAAACTTGCGATACTTTAGGATCTCTAATGAGAATTTTCGGTTCGTTATTTCGTGATTGTGACATATCGATGAACACCAGAGTTTGACGTATCCCCAATAAGCAATAGCAAAATTCGGGGCACACCATTCTAATATTTCTTTCTGATTGTGCCCGATTTGTCAGATCCTACCTGTCGGAAGTGTCGCTGTTCCAGAATGAAGATAAAGAATCAGGTGGGTGTCCGGGCGCGTTCATATCTGATCATCGCTGGAGAAGCCTGTATCGGAAAGCTACGCCTCTAATCGTACACCCCCGTCGGGCCTGACCGCGGGGAAGAGGATGAGGAGTCCAACAGTAGGCATCCAGGGACCGGCCCCAGGACGCTACTTCGGTAATCGCTGGTCGATTATAAACCGAAAAAGCCGGAAACCACTTACGCCAGAACCGCGTGGCGTTTATATGGCAGTTATGTCGGTGAAACCACACCTTGCCAACGTCGGAGGAATTGTCTTGTTCAGGAGAGAGCGCCGCAGAACGTATGTGTGTCGATACTTTCCTCCACTGAATACGCATCGAACTATTTCGCAATTTTCCTTTCCATTCCTCTGACTTAATCAATCCTCGCTTGTTCTAAGAGAGAAAAGAAAAGAATCTGAAGTCGTGAGAGCAAATAGTGAGTACAAAAATGATTCCGATAAAAATGCAAAAAGAATCAATTGTTGCCAACGAATGTATTTTCCTGTAGCTTACTTTTAAACGAAAAAAGGTTTGTAGTTCAATAATTAGTTAATGGTGAGTGTGAAAGTATGTTTCTAGAATCTTTTCATTGAAAACTGTTCTATCATTTACAACAGTTTCAAGGAGGATTCATATCCTATTGATAGCAACTGTTGATAGACGAATTCTATCCGTATTCTACTTTGACACAGAATTACCTTTAATCTGTGTACACTAGATTGTATTTCATAAAAACGGACGGTAATTTAGAGCATAAACGAAGAGCGCAGTTTATATGTATACTAACTCATTATTCTATTGCAAAAGGGGGCAGCGTGCGCGCGCTTGCAGCAACAACGAAATCCCTCAAATTCCAGCAACGGACTTCCTGGATACTGGGCATCTTCTATTTTTGCCCCGTCTGTCCTTGACTCATAAGAGGTGCTAATTTAGCAGACGATGTCTGATCCATAAAGATCGCGGGCGGACTGGCGGCTCGCGGAGGGAAGCGGAACGGGTAATAATCGAACATCCCCTCGGGCAGAAAGGCTCAACAGTAGGCGGCCAGGGTCCAGCCCCAGAATGCTACCTCGGGTAATCGCTGGCCGATTATAAATCGAAAAAAGCCGGAAACCACTTAGAGGCCGCAGCGGTTGCGGCGGCCGTTTCTGGTGGGCAGGTTGCGTCCCTGGAACCACACCTTGTCGCCACCGCGGGGACAAGTTCCCGGTGCTCGTTGGAAATTCGACTTGGTGTCGAAGGAGTGGGTGTCGATGCGTATCTTCTGTCGTGGACCCCCGCGGCGTAGGAGGCCCCTGAATGTCTCGTCGAGGACCACTTATGGTGCTCCTCCGGAGCCCGAGGTGGTGCTACCGTGCACGTGTATATCGGCCGGGAATCTACCGGGACATAATCGATCGACCTGATACAGGAGAGCAGGTTTCGTTCCGACGCGGCTCGGCCACCGATTGACACAGTTCCCTGCGACGGATCGACGTTTCGCGAGAAACATGGCTTTTCTCGGTAACCGCTCTTCTACCTGGAAGACGCTCCTTTAACAATGCCTGATAAATCGCGTGAAATTAGTCTTCGGGATTCGACGCGGGATCGAAGGTTATCTTGATTGCTGCTTGTGTGGTATCCGCTAAACTCAACAGCGTGCGAAGGCACCGGACCTGGAAGACCCTAATGCAGGCCACGGTGAAAGGAGTGCAAGGACGCGGATGGAATAGGGGATGGAGAAGCGGGGTGCCGCGGCCACGTCTCCGAAATCATCGAGGCAACGTCGAAAACACGCGAGCCTCACGGGTATCCATGTGGAAACATCATCGGCAGCTGGGATCGCGAGGGCCCTTTCAGGGTGTATTTTTGGCGCAGTTAGACAGAGGACGGGGGAAGGAAAGGGAGTAACGGCAGTCAGTCGTTCCAGGCGAGTGTGTAGGCGCCCCTAAGCCGCCCCAAAGCGCGACCACCAAAACCCTGTGGAGCTTATTTCACGAACGACCGGCCACCCTACTCGACTCTGTGTCTCCGCGCACACTTTCTCCGCTCCCTCTTCCTCTCTCACTCTCTCTCTCTCTTTCTCTCCCGGTTGCGATCAGCTCCCCTGCCCCCCACCATCTCTTCGTCGCAGCGCGAGAAAAAGAGACAGAGTGGGTGGCTTATCTTGGCCCTGCCAGTGCCGAAGACCCTGTACACAAGTGAAACTCGATCATTCTATACTGGGTGCGTCTTGGCGAACCCGACCGTAACAACAAACAGCATTCGAAGATCCGCGCGCTCGCGACGAGGAGCGATTCAGCGAGCGAGTGCCGATTTCACGGTGACCGGGCTCGTCGAAATCGCAACAATGGGCACTGACACCGATTATCGGTGTCTCGATCGGGGCCGTCCTTTCGACGTTTCCCGTTCGGCTGACGTACCGGTCGTCCACCGATGAATGGGCCCCGATATTGCTGCGTGCGTGACAAGAAACGGAAAAAAAATCGGTGACGGTGATTCACTTCAGGTTTTGCCTTGGTTTTTTTATCGGTGTCGAGCAGCGCGGAAGCGCGCAGTCGATTCGACGACTTCGACACCCAGTATAGGGGCGGGGGTGTAGCACGGGACGGGGGGGACGTTATCTGCTGGGTCCCAGGCTGACGGGGTTCGCCCTTCGGGAATAACGCGGAGATAAGCACCCCCGTAGCCCACTCGCCACCCCCTTCCCGTAGCCGCCCGCCTAGCCAGAGATGCAAAGAGATCTTGATACGGGCTACATCGAGGCTCTCTTGCTCTTCGCCTCTCTTTTCCTCTCTTGCTCAGCGTCACCGTAGATAGGGTCACCCCTGGCCTACGGGAGCTACCCCGGTAACTTATGAGTCAGATTTATCTCGCCGACTGGTGACTGATCGCCCCCACGAATTTCCAAAGTTCGAGCTTCGACTAGCCTACGCGAGGGTCAGGGACGTGAATCGAGGGAGCGGAGGGCCGAAGAAGGAGAGTTCCCGATGCAAGACGCCGGTGGATGGGACTGACGTTGCCTAGGTTGTCGCCGACTCTCGAACCATACCGCGGCTCTTGCCCGCGTTCCCGTGGACGCGATCATTCTTCGCGTTTACGAGGGCAACGCCTGGCCGCGGCTAATGGCACAGAACGAAGTAATGGGTTCGTTTCGACAGATCGCGAGCCGGTTGCGTTCAATCATGCGCCAATGACGTCTCAGTGACTCGAACGTTTCAGCTTTCAATGGGAGGAACCCCAGCTCTGGGAGACAGCAGAGTTATTTAGAGACTGGGAAATGCTAACGCGAGAGTTAATCAGCGGCGGGGAACGAGCGGCGTCGAGTGTATAGGTCTGGGAACGTATATCGCTTCATTGAAAATCACGCTGCATGCATTCAAATGAGATCAAAGATGTAATCGTGGAAAGAGATCTCGTGCTGTCACGTGTTTGCTGATTTTGTAGTCTTGTTCAACGTTGATGGTCGCGGTAGCTGTTCGCGTTACCTAATCCCGATTTAAACCAGACTTCACTCAGACGAAATAGGTGACGCGTGATGTCATGCTGCTACGTATTTGTTTATTTCATAGCCTGCCTTTCATTGATGGTCGTAGTAATTGGTTCTAGGCTAGATTTAATTCGGACGTAATTCGGAATAAGAAAATAATTTGAAAGGTAATTTCATACTGCCACGAAAGCCAAAATTCGCTGACAATATTAATAAGTGCATAGTCATCAGATTACTTCGAGTGTCTTGTTTTCAAATAGTATTTTACGTACTATAATACTTGAATTGATTGAAACATTTCAAATAATCTATACGTCTGAACTGTTTGCCGCTTAACATAAGTCGAGTCTGTTTATGAACAATTTATTTTGCATTTGTCACCATCGATACTTCCTATGTCGAACGGTTCACGTTATGTTCGGAGATTGGGATCTCTGGGGGTAATATTCTTCCGAAAAAAGGGAACAAATGGAGCGCGCTCGTAAAAGTTCCGATTTCGGTTCAACGGTAAAGAAATGAGTAAAAACCAGACTATTGAGTACACAAGAGCAACTTCGGAAAAGAAAGTCAGGTTTCCCGGTGGGTAAACATATTGGAAGAAAAACGATGTATCAATGACGTCTCCGTGACTCGGACGTTTTAGTTTTCGAAGGGAGAAATCGTTGCTCGGATAGACGGAGAGTAATTTAGACACGGGCGGGTGCAGACACGGGGATTAACGAAACGAACACCATAAAACTGATTTCGACGATATAAATAATAAGTTCCGTTTCAGGGAACGGTTTTCCGCTGACGGTCCCGACGTAATTTCTCGTTGAGATGCAACGCCGGTCGCGGAGTTAGTGATGCAGAGCAATGAAACGGGCTAAGCTATGTACTGCATAGAAGAGGCAGTAAGAGTTTCCATCGATTCGACATCCAAGAAGAATGTACCTCCATAGCAGCGTCGTTTAGGAGAGGTATGTTTGCAATAAAGTTATCATTTAAATAAATAGTATACGATGTTTCAAACAAATGGTCGGTGTATCAAATAAATATTGTACTACAGTGGAATTTCGATTATCCAAGCTGAGTATCATGACACGACTTTCCGAGTGACAGTTGCTTTGTTACGGTGCCAATTTTCACTTTTATCAATTTATACGGTAAATCGTTTCGTAAATAAATTATCTTATATTGGGCTAATTGGGCGTGACACGTATTTAGTTAAAAATGAATTCTTCTTCAATTGAGGTTCTACTATATTTTGGTTGCTATGGATGCAACTGCAGAATTTGTCAGCGTCAGCCTTAACACCGGGGTCCATGTACGACGACTGCAGAGATGTTTATTTATTAGACTCGGCATAAATTCTTCGTCACGAGTAGTAACTACAAGACAAGGGGTTAACACGTTGGGGGCCACCATTTAGCTGACAGTTCCCGGCGATTTCTGTGTACACAGAGCGTTAAATGACACGTAGATGTAAAACGCGCATTCGCGTTTCCGGTCTTTCACGTTCTACGAGTCTTCACGCAAATCTGCGTCTCCTGCCTGCAATGTGTTAATGTTCTTCAACCCTTTCACGATCGCCGACGAGATACCTTGCGACCCGACGCTGCGGATGATACACGATGGGTATATGTTTACTTTTTGCATTGGATGGTGAACTATTTCACGAATGATCCGCATAGTACTTGTTTATTCGAAATGTTTAAGAAAAATATCTTGGTATACTATATCACTATGTGTATGTTGTTAGTTACGTACGTTAATGAACAAAGACATTTCATATAGATCTTTGAATTATCAGTATTATGGTGGTATCATTGAAATAGTAACTGTCTAGACGCAACATGGTCCAACCATTTTATGGACCCGGTCCCGATTCCTCGACCATCCTAGCGAGAAGCATATCTGAGCTCATAAAGCAATTAGAACCGTAAACCTTCAGCCATCAAGGCCCAACTATTTCCCGTATACAGATTTGATTCTTCCTTGTTATTTTACATTTTCACTTTCCACTTCCTCTGCCATTTCTCGTTCCACCTTCCCACCAGCTCACAAATAAAAGGCTCGAAAGGGAGCAAGCAAGAGCGTTATTATCACAAAGTAACTACGAGCACTATACTTCGACACCGCGTCGACAAACACGACTTTTTGTACCACCGGCAACGTCAACATTACATCCACGCGTCTCTTCATTGTACAGTTATTAAGTTTTAAAATATATGTATCACACGTTAACTATCGGGTACCGTATTAACCGTTCCCGAAGTGACGGATGCTGAGAATCGATATACCGAAACACCCATCCAAGCACATACAGTAACGTTACACACGATTCTTATTTTCTTAATCCTTTGTCGTACTTTGGTCTGTCTAGCTCGTGGTATGTATCAACGTTATTCCGTTCTTTTACGTTGAAATCAATTTCTGTTCTCTTTTCATCAATATTTAATTTAATTCCCTTCTTTAGTTATTGCGCAATTAACTGTTACACATAATTTTTGTTTCGACTGGACAATGAAAAATACGACGAATAGAAACGGAAATAACGAAATTCATTGAACGCTGCGCAATCTACTAAATGATGGAGAAAAAGTCATGTTTTCATTGTATTCTGTATCAAATTTTATGTTAGCCCTTCCACAAGTATCTATTACCATTTCTCCTTAAAACTAATGAAAGATAATTCTCGAGGAGAAGATACACGAATCGTATTTCTTAGGAGATTACGATGCATCCCTGCTACAATTTCGAACGCAGTGCCCGAAATGAGATAGAAGTTGCCCAATTGGAAAACAGATTGGTAGAAGGCTCGAGGTGCCCGGTGGGCGTCGCGACGGCTCGATTTCAACGAGAGGCGTATCATGTACGGCCGGAGAATCTCTTGTGTTTTCGTAACACCCGGTGCGTGTCGGTGGTCGGTCACCGGCAAACGAGCGTAAAACTCGTGCGGGACAATGCGGTCCGGTGCCTGCTGTATTTTGGTGGCACCGCCTCGTCGCGCACCCGTGTATATATAAGTGTACATTATTTGTGCGCAACAGTGGTCTCGATCGTGCATTATAGGGCGTAGAAGGCAGACTGCGCCGCGTCGGTGTCTGCCTCGGCCCCGTTGCACGCATGAATCGGGTTAATCAAGTGGAACTGTCTGTCTGCTATGGCGAAGGGTGCGGAAGACAGACTGACTGCGTGACTGACGCCAGGCAGCACCTAGTCCGATGCCGGGCAGGTGCCATCCTTTGCTCGTCTTCGATTATTTTGGATTGCAAGCGTAGTCACCGGGGCCGACGCTTTTCCAGGACATAGCGGCATAGCGGTGCGCCCCTGCAGCTCTCGAAGCGATTCCAGGACTCTTAATCGCTGCAGGGGACGCTTGATCCGAACTGCCGACCCTTCGATATGAGTCGAGTGTTTACCTTCGGAATTGTACGGGTAGTACTTCGCCACGAGGTTACACCCCCGAATTAAATGATTTGTAAACGATTGGTTCTCCCGGATCGGTTCACCTCCGCGGCTAAGCGGGGAACCGAAATCGATCATGGAACCGTCACCGTGAATGCATTATGCCATGGACTTGGGAAATGCTCCAAGTCTCTGGCGAAGTTTCGATCTTCGATCGAGGACGTCGTCCGCCCATCCGCACATCCGCTCTTCCACGAACTTCTCGGACGAGAGATCTCTCTGTTAGTCTCGCGCGGAGACCTTCGCCATCCGGGAAGGAGGAAAATTACCGCAGACTGTCGATACTCGCGAATGAAGACAGATGGTGGAGCAAGAGAGGGTGTGCCGGGTCGGGAAGGGCTGCTCGGCGTGTGCCGGCTTGGAAACCGGCGCGGAAGGGTCCCCGGCCGGTGAAGAAGAAAGAAGCGGCGGCGCGTCGGCCACCAGATGACAGAGCCATGACCTAGGAAATCCCACGAAAACGGGGAGGGAGAAGGAGGAGAAGGAAGCTAGCGGCGGAGAGAGGCATACATCGGACGAGTCACTGAAAAATTGATGTTCACCGTGCTGGATCCACCCCTCTTGAGTCAGAGGGAGCTGGAGCAAGAAATAAGAGAGGGAGGAGGTACGAGAGGGGTGGTGGAAAGCAACGGGCAGCTTCAAGAGGGAAGAGAAGCACGGAGGTGATGGTGAAACACGATGACTGGCGATCTGTTTTTTCGAGATCAGGGCGGCGAAACTTCAAGGACCATCACGAAGGCCAGAAACACTCGCTTGGCCCCCTAATTATCACTACGGGGGTTCCCCTTTCGGGCGCAGGGCCTCTTCTGGTACAAAACTGCGCAGCAGGGGTCCTGCGCGAAGCCCCCTAACCCACCCCGTCCCTGGTGCCCTCCTTTAACATCCTCGCGCACCTCCTGTCCCCCTACGGGCCTCGCCGATCGACCCACAAAATATCTTCTTCCCTTTCCCACCATCCGCCTCGATCTCCGCCGGTTTACTAATATTTTCATTGCCGTGGAGCGGCAAGTGTAGCCCCGGGACATGGGGGCTGCTGCGTCTTGATAATTGAGAACGGGTCAGTCGCCGGTACGCGCGATGAATCGAGAGGGCGAGTCAATCGATTGCTCGATTCACTTTGGGACTCTGCTTCGAGATCGAGAGCGCCCACTTGTTGGCGCGAGCTACTTCATTAAGAGTTCAAGCCCCGATGGCCAAGATCGTCGAAACTCGAATTCTGATTCTTCGTCGACCAAGTTCGAATCGAGCGATCTTCGATGCCACGTTTTAATGGGCTCGCCATCGAAAATGTACCCACTCGATCCCGCCCGGATAAAACACCTCTCGGCGAGTACCACACGCTTGCTTCCGGTAGTGGCCCAGGCGAGTAGCTTCGGAACGCACTCCATGTCACGATTACGTGGGGGGGGTCAGGGCGAAGAGCTATCGACAAACCCCGTAAGACCATTCCTGTGGCCCGGGGAGACCAACCCTAGGCGAACCGAGGAATGCGTCCTGTCCCGTGCACGCATCCACCACCACCACCACCACCACCACCACCACTACCACCGATCCACCCCCGATCCGACACTTGGCCGGCTCGCACAAGCAGTTACACGCTTCTGGCCGTTCCTCCAGTGGCGAAGGGTGGCTCCGTGTTCGCTTTAGGGTGGTTAGCTTGATCGTTGATGTCCCGACCCCCGCGGAAGGCGTCGAACACGGAGGAGAACCGAAGACGAGGAGGACGCGTGCAGCCCGATAGACGAATATTCAGGAGCACGGGGTTACAGGCGGGTGGGAGCAGGATGGAAAATAGAGGAAGACTGGGGCGTCTGGTAGAAAGAAAGCAATGGAAGAGAGTGAGGGGAGCAGGCCGCACACTTCGTGTTTCCCACGTGCTGCTCGGTGCAAACGTCGTGCATCGCGTGCTCACCTATACGTGCAACCGTCACTCTCCAAAGGGAAGGGGATTAGTCAGGGGGTTGGCTACAATAGGGAGGACGAGAAGAGGGCGATAGAGTCGGGGGTGGTGGATCCGTGGATGATTGCTGGGACGACCGCGTGACGGTAACTACTGGGGCTTGCCGTGACGGACAGCCCCTGACGGCACACGGCTGCACACACCACGGTCACGCGGCCGTCTCTTTCGCAAAACTTTTCACCCCCCTTCGACCTTTCCAGCTCCGTCTTTCGGAGACCCTGCCGGATCGCCACCCACCGTCTCGCGCGCGCGATCGTTTTGTGACGTGACACCTTACACGCTTGATGCTATTTGTTTGCATGTCGTTAGGGCGGGGGCCCGCCGCGTCGGCAGCTCCGGTTTACAGCTCGCGAGAATCACCGCATTCATTTTTACCATCCACGGAAATGCGGCAACTTGTCTGCCTCGTCGCGATTTTCCGCTACCACGACACACGAAACTACCTTCTCCCAAAAAGTTGACCAAAATGCAATGTTTCAAGTATACAGCAACAGAAAAGTTGCTGGACATGTAGACCGCCGCAGTCGATGGATTCTCTTACATTGTAATACCTTAAAGTGGGTAACATTTTTAATACTTAATTTTATTTTTAAAGAAATGACTTCTAGAACGTTGTGTCTTTAAAATTTATACTATAAATACTGCGCAAAAGTAATTCAAAATTTGTTAGAATTAATTCCTGTACTTCTGTATTTAATGCTTCTTAATTCGTTGTCATATCATAATATAACGGTGTAGTCAAAATTGCGATACCCGATCGACAAGATATTAAAATTAAGGTCGTCATATTAAATTTGATATTCGTCAATGATCATACAATGATAGCCAAATATTGAAAAATTAACAACAACCTAAAAAACACCAAAGCACTGATTTGTATGACGTTGCCTGGCCAAATCTTTTGGGATTTTCGACCGGTCTTCCATAGCCTGAGTTCGTCGGAAGCATGTAAGGGATGGTTCAATCACGATGAACTTCGTGTACATTGTTTGAAAGGTAGTCATTATGTAGTTAACATGAGTTCGAATGATCTTGGTCTACAGTAACTCCAACTTCACAGTTTTATTTTTCTCGCTTTTTGTGGATTTTAAGGGTATTGGTATTTTTGTAATAAAATATTCGTAACTAGACTGCGGATTTTATGTATTTATGGTAAAATTTACGATCAATAAAAAATAAAAGACATCTTCATCCAGTTGATATTTCTTATAATTAACACACAATTTCTGTTTTGCGTAAAGATCCGCAGTAATCTAATCATACCATGTGTGGGAGAAATGCATTTTCTCAACGTATGTATATGTATATAATACTTTAAATGTGTCTATTTATATTGTAAAATCAAAGTAGGGTAGTTCTATTAGTTTATCAGGTCGAACCCAGTTTTGTTCTAATCCTTATTGTTTGTTTTTTCAGGAGAGAGAATCTGAGAAATACCGGCGACTACAATAGACGTCCACTTCACCCCAGCCATAACGCATATTATGAACCTGAGCTAACTGGAGTGGAATGGACAGCTTGCATGGCAATTGGAGTACTTCTGTTTTTCTGCTCTATAAAACAGATTACAGTCCCATTGAACACAACATTTTTTTAAAAACATAATCATCGCGTGCTACAGGAATTGCATTTTTGGTAAAAATATATTCCATTAAACAAATCAAGTGTCTATTATTATAATATTTCATATACCTGACATATGTAGTTTTTTCGTTAATCATGAATATATCTCGTACACATTTAACAATACAATTGTCATACAACATAAAACAGGTTCTGAACCATTTGCCGTAAAATGTAAAAATATTGAAGTGTAATCAAATGAATTCGAATGTTAATAACGGACGTATTTTTGCAAAAGGACTGCCACGCGCGTTGTCCCAAGCCGAAAGGAAATGGTTACGATCGGCTCCATTGTAAATCGTACTTTTCCAAATTGACGCACGTAGACAGGCGGACGTTGAATACGAAACGAACCCGTTAACGTCCATACGCCAGGAATCAATGAATAAATCGTCAATTATTATCAATTATCGCGTCCGCATCGACGTTATAGCTTGCTCCGACCGATCCTATCGGTTCGTTTTACGAAACAGATATTTCATGGAACAATAATGATGGCCGCGGGTCGTGATGCATGATTCTCGTGCGATTTCCGAACGAACTATAGATAATAGATTTACCCCCCGCGAAGATTTCATCATCGCCGTCGCGATCATCGTCGTGATCGTCGTCTGCCGACCGGCGAAGCGGCCGATCGCTTCTAACACCTTCCACGCATTGCGATAAATTGAATTTCCCGTAACACGATAATGTTTATCGCTACTTGGATGTAAGGATGACGAATGATACCATTAATCAGGGGAATCGGGGACCGGTCGCTTCTTCGGGGCCTGCTAACGTAATTTCGTTCGCGTATTAACATAAGCGTAGTGATCTTTTTCGTCGGTGCCACGCACCTGGCCGATAGTTGTATGATTTATAAGGGATGGCGCACGGAGTTCATCTGTATATATCTGGACACACGCGATGATATGATTCGGCCATGCTTCTTTTCAATTTCAACGTGATGCGATCATGTGTCGAAAGATTGCTGACAAACAGTTCGTTCTATTTCAGGAAACTAGTTAGTACCTACTTTATTATGCCCTCTGCACGTGATTGCTTTTATTTTTAAAAATTATTGAAACCGTCATCGAAGTAAAGATGTAAAAATACAATATCGAACATGTACGAGGTAGGATTAACATGTTTGTCATATCAGCAATAAATTCCTTCTGAAATACTTATAATAAAATGATAGCTTTTTACGTCGTCTTAAAAAACAAGAATAACATCTATATTTAATAGCTTACGTTTCAAATCTTCATAACGAGTTTGACACGATACTATATGGCATGGATTAACCCATGTTCTCTATCAGATCCTGATAAAAAAGTGTTTTAACTGGAAAAACATTGTTCTTCTTGTGCACGAAGAGTTATTTTATATCTGCAAAAATCTATGCTAACAAAAGAAGCAGACTTCTTTCTCTAGGTAACATTGTATAAATGCGGATGACTCTCATCTGTACCCAGAAAATATGTTTTATAACGTCGAATCGCAGAGAAAAAAAAGTCGGACTGTTTCATTTCACTCGCAAACTTGCTAAAACAAGATTCTAAAGTCCACGGGAATTTGTAGCCAACGTTATATCACAACCTGATCATCCTTATCAAATCTGTTAATTATATGGTTGATTATACGTTTACTTTGAAACGCAGAAGATCTCATAAGAGACGTGTTCGTATCGTGTCGCATCAGAGACAAGGTCCTGCAGGAACGAGTGACAGGTTAAATATTAAGAACAACCATTCACCCTTCCGGCAAGGCGTCGCTCGTACGACAACGCGAACGATTACAAAAGTAATAATTAGACAATTTGTTGGTCGGTTGCCGAGTTGTTAACGGTACGGGAACACGGTGAGCGAATATCTGGGTGTATATCGCGACGCGACTCCACACGACGATGTTCGCGAGCGCGCTCGTTCCACGCGCAAAAACAGTACAAGACTTTAGACACATCCCCTTGTCGGTCAACGATTGCCTGGGCGCAATTTGTTAAAGGCGGTTAAGGATGAGCGTTCTTGTACGTCCCAGCCTCCAGCACCGTTCGCTGCTTCCCCATTAAGATTCCACGGGGATCGACGGAACTTCGGCTTCGCCTTCTTGTATACGCACTCCCGGATACACGCATACACGCAAGGAGGCTAGGTGCTCCTTCGAAACCGATTACACCCGAATTGAGCCTTCGATCCGGCCAAGGTCGGACATAATAATTCGAGTAAATTAGCATCGACCCGTTCGATCGGTCCCCGGGAACAGGATCAGCGACCATGTATCATGGCCATTGACATTTTCGTTGCTGAAAACCACCTGACGTCCGCTTTCAGTGAAAATTAAGAATATTATCTGTTATCGATAGCCTAGTCTACAAGCCGCAATTTAGTGATTTGTGGCATGAAATTCTGAACACTGCCCGCGACAAAAAGTTTCTGACAACACGCATCGGTGTGGATTTTACCGGAAACATCAACAATTTTGTGCTTGGGAGATAAGTGTGTCTATTACTGTGGTCCTCGCAAACGTTTTACTAATATTTAAAAACAACGTTATTAAGTTAAAGATATTGAATTTCTTACGTAAATCTTGATCCGCAATTTTCGTAACTGAAGCCAAACTTTAATTTTTTAAAACTTGGAAAAAAAGTGCAAACTAACTTATTATATTCCTGACAATGGTTTCATGTGCTTTGTCTTCATCTTGTTAAAAGACTTAAAAAATGTTACAAAAATTATGCTTACCGCAACAAAATGATAGACTATTGCGTTCATAGAACTAAACCAAATTACAGACTTTATAGATATATCTTTTTATTTAATCAGTAACTGAATCTTTTGCTAACTTATATCTTTTTATTCAGTAACTAAAACAAATTTACGACTTGTTTCAGTTACCGTGCACTGTAATTGGATTCAGTTTTCATGTCTTTTTTTTTATGCGTTCGTTGATTACTGAACCTTCTCCAACCACGTGTTACAACTAAACCTTACTTTCTCGATCCTTGAAATGTGTGTACGATGTACATAGTTTTATTACTTTTGCTGAATAATATCGTACATAGTGTAACACAAATAATAAATTAAGTTAAAATAATGTAATACGGAATATTTCGTAATTTCATGTTTTTATATAGGATTATTTAACTAACTAGATTAGTGAACAGAAATTGACACATACTAACTAAATTAATGCACAAAAATTAACACACAGATAATTTTTAGTTACGTTAATTTACATTAGTTTTTTCATTTGTTTCACTTGTTTAACATTTTGACACGATTACACAAGTCACTTAAGTATTAATTTTATTTGCGACATTTTCGCATGCGTGCGCAATCGATGTTACGCACGTTAGCACGAAGTACATCTCACACTTTATTAAATTTTTCGAAATTTCATCTTTCGTATTGGTTCCATTAATTAATTTTTTATCGTTCTACAAGAATCTAGTACATTGTTACACGCTTAGGTTGAATCGTAGCGCAATGAGTGAAAAATATAATGCTTCCTTACAGTTTATCTCTCGTGTCACAAATGCGAGATAATGCAGGGAACATAAGCAAACTCTTGCAAAATATGTTAGAATATTAGAACATTGATAAACAATTAGAAGCGCCGATGGTCGAATCACTACGTCATGTACTAGTTGTTCTATAATTCCATTAGATATTTCTCTACATAATCATTATTCGGCTGATCTTTTACATATTGTAACGTATCTCCAGACATTTTCTCAAACTAATAATTTCGATGAGGAATGCGAAAGTAAATGTGTCATCGATAAAATATGAAGGTAGTAGATAGGAAAATGTAAAATTGCGCACAGTATCCATGACATAATTACGATCCTCTATGAACAGGAGTTATTCGATAGCAACGTTTTATTGTCGTCGCGGATAACATCGATAAGTAACGCAATAGCCGATGTCGAAGACCGCTATGGAAAGATCGGTAGTCCGTTACGGGGGTTGATCGTGGGCAGGAAATTCGTTAGGAAAATTAAGACCGCGGCGAAGAAGCCCGCCGGGTAATTTACGACAATATATTGCATATTGCAGCTTAAGATTGATAGGGATAAATATCAGTGTTCGACTTCCCTCTTCGTTCATCGTGCGCCGGGTTCGCGAAATAAGAAAGACGAAACCGTTCGCCTCTTCATCGCAGTTAATTCCGTCGGAATAACCCTTCCGATCGAATCAAGGTCGCGCTTAATTCGTGTATATTAGTCTCGAATTCGGCGATCGATGACCAGGGACGTGTTGCGTAGTGTTGACGTGGCATAGATTTCCTACGACCAACAAGTTCCCAATTTCTACGAGCGATTTACTATTTCAAATATTTAGACGACTGTGAACTTATTACTGACTTTGGACTACCTAATAGTTAATAACGAAGGTAATAGCTTTTTCACCTTACTTCGACAAAGTCGCTGTTTCAAAGTTTAGTTTCACTTGGTCACTTATCAATTTCTTGCTCACGCTTCACGGAAGTAGCAAAAAATTGCCGCCTACACTTTATGTACGTCTAAAACTTTCTTCAGATTTTTAAATGAACTTTCGGTTAATCCCCTGGGCTACGATTTTTTTACAGTTGAGTTGACGAACATTTCATCACTAATAATTTTCTACACGGATCATTTATATTAATTGTAGGTAAAACTCTTACTTCAATGTTTAAATATCGACAATAGAAGAGCAGAATTATATTTCTATATAAAAGACTAGAATAACAACATTCGGAATGACGCAATATCACAGTGCAAATAGTTAAACTTTTACAAGAGGCACGCGCCTAGAGAGGTTGAGTCCAAATTAAAGTTGAAAGATGAATAGCGGGATTAAGAAAGAGGATCCCTTACAGCCGATACGAAGTAACGGAAAATGATAGGATCGGGTCCGTCAGGATTCCCCTGAAATCGGAGGTATCGACTGGCGATTCCTGAATCAAGCCGAGCCAATGGGGCACTAAAAAATTTACCAACAGGGTGCACGTGTGCGCGCGCTTGTGCACACGCGTGGAAAACACACGTGCTGGTCATGATGCCTGCACGCACAATTCCAGTAAGTAATCAGACGAGCAGCAGGGGTGCGTTAACCTTTCGATCGCAGATTGCTAGATTGCAAACACGCGAAAACAAATCTGGCCGTGCAATTGTTGGGTCATCGCGGTTCTGGCCTGATAACGACGTTAGAACTACGCGTGGAAAAAGTCACCTATGTTCCAGGAAAAATCGGTTATTCTAAAAATGGTGCGGAAACTTTCAACCTTTCGCAGCACCATTTTTCATAACCGTGAATTAAAAATATTTAGAAATTATAATTAGGAATTTATTTCGTTTTCGATAAAATAAAGATACTATAACGTGTTCCCTCTTTCCGTGCAAGGTCGCCATTTACCTATTCTGAAGGTTAACAAAAGTTTTAATCAATCTTAACAAAAGTTTTTCTGTCATCTATATGCAAGCTCAAGGGGAAATAAAATCTGTCTCAGAGAGATTGGTGTCGCTACAAATGCGAACACAATATATCATAGTCTGCACTAACGTGGATATCGCGAAGAACGTAAAAGTCTCCGAAAGGTACACTGGACGTGAACTGTGAAATGTGTTAGCTATCCTTCTCGAATCGCAGATCAATCAAAATAAATGGTATTAAGATTTATTAAATTCACGTGAAATCCTCATCGCGAGACTGTGGGGATATCATAAAACGAAGTGTTAAGAAGCTACAAGATATTCGATTTTACGAATAAAAGCGCAGGTAAATTGTCCACCAGGTCCGTGTTCTTTTGTCGTGACATCTATCGCCTTCGAATTGATCATACGATCGTGCAGTGAGTGTCGCGAGAAGGTCTGCAAAATGGAGGAACACGATTGTCTTGTACTTCTTACGAGGAACATCGTGGGATTAGGTACTCGAGGGACGACCGCGGAGGTCGTAATTGCACCGACGATTTACCGTGTACCACGGAACATCTTTTCTGGTGCCGACGTATCAGGCGGGGCATCGAACATCCTTTCGAGAGATTCTGAAACGGCGGAACCGCTTCGAAGGAGAAAAGGACGAGCGAGGCGAGTCGAAAAAGTACAAAGAAATTCGACGCGTACCGCAACAAATCGCGTGAAAAGCGGTCGGACTCGGGAATAATCGTACCCGAAAAAGAATCATTCCCGAAGCACTTTTCAAATACAATAGAAATACCACATTCGTGCTTGAGACGAAAATGATCCAATGGCGCGAGCTTTTGGAATTATATATTGTATCTCAATACTATGTTATAGCGAGGGCTTTAATCAACGATAATTTCCGAAAGAGTTCTTGTGAAGAATTTCATCGTGCAGACACATACAGTTTTTAATGATACGGATAGATAACCAAAGTACAAAGAAAAGTAATGTGTATATTCCATAAAACACAGGTGACGATGCTGTCTAAAAATATTAGATTATAATATACTTGACGAAGAAACAATGTCTAATCTCCATAACGCTATGTGTATCCAATATTCCTAACCGTTGTCTAACCCGCATTGCAATCCAGATTTCCCGTGAGAGCGAATTAACCCGGTTATGTTAGCCTAGCAGCCATATAACACAAAGCTATGATCGGGCAATACTAGAGGATACTTTTATAACAACTATATATCATAATAGCCTGGTCACTTTCAGGTTCAATTAGGTCGATGTAAAAGTGACGAGAACTTTTGCTAACTACTCTTAAGTTATTATTAGATATTTTTAACTATTCTGGTTAGTATAATAAAATACTCCGGCATTATCTACTGCCACTATACTCATTAACATTGAATTGATTAAGCCCATACTGTATATTAATTACAAGCTGTCTGCATAAGAACTAATAACACACTCGCTTTCCTAAAAGTATAGATAACTGGATCATCATACTTTCTGTTTCAACTTGCTCTCACTAGGTGAACGGGAGATACCTGCGCCACATGATCATCAGTTGCCTAGACGTTATAATTCACGATGCCGTTAAGCAATCCTGATAAAGGTTGGAATTAGAAAATCTGACTCGTCATTCGTAATACTAGTCCTTCGCATTTCGATTAACACGTCAGGTGCCGAAAACCAACCCTAAAAGCTTCCATATTATCGAAATAGTTTGATTGAGAAAATTAAAATTAAAAAATTTAAATTTCGCATAGTGTGGGGCACTATAATCATTTTTTACCCTAAATATCCTGCCAAAATTCAATTTATTCGAACATAGTACAATAAAACAAAAATGATCATAGGTAGTCAAAATTTCGTGCCAACTCAACGTGTATTAACAGCAATTTTTATTGTATAATTATTGAAATTATGAAGATACTTTTGCTGAAAGTAGTTAAATAAATTTTTTCATTCAGACATATAAGAATATAAATATTGCAAAATATCTGAGCGAATTAGATTTTGTAAGTTTTCCAAGGCACTGCATACCAACCACTCTTAGCGCTCGATACGGTTCGCGTTGAACATACCACTCGAGTGAAAGGAATAGACTGCCGGTACTCCTAGGGCCTTTAAAAAAATAGACCACGCTTCCGGATGGTCCGAAAACTTGCAGAGAAAAGAATCAATAAGACAGCCCAAGTAAAAAACTAAGAACTGCAAACAGCAGAGATCAGTGGACTATAATTTCCTGTATACCGGCCGCAACCCCAATTTCGCCGGGTAAACGAAGTTCGGCGTATCTCTGGACACCGTGGTGGCCGGTGTAGCGCGGCGAGAAGTTTCAAAATCCAAGTGGCCAGGGAAAAGAGAAAGAGAGAGAGAGAGAGAGAGAGAGAGGACGCCGGCCACTGTAATTGCATCGACAATTTAACACGTACGCGCGAGGAACATCTCGACCGGTGTCGGCGTGATAAGTAGGATGCTGCAGTTCGGTGGTTGCAGCCGGTGGACGCTGCGCGTCGCGCCCTGGTACGCAAAGAGAGGAGAGGAGAGCGTGTGTTGTGGGTTTCCATAGGGTCGTCCGGTGGCGGGTCGGAGGCTGGCCGTCACGAGGGAACGACCGGGCCACCGAGGAGGGGGTTACTCGGCCAGAAGAGGGGGTGAGAGGGGTGGACCGTGGGGCTTTAATGAACCAATTTAAATGCATGCGATGATCAGTTGGCCTCTGAGCCCTCTTCTTCTTCTTCTGCGAGCTCTTTCGACGACGACCGGCTACCTTTACACACGATAGGCCACGCCACACGACACACGCTGCCTCCTAGGACTGACTCCCACCCACCCTTCTTCACCACCGCCGCACCGCACCGCACCGCACCGCACCGCACCGCGCGTTTTCGCTCCTCTATTGCCTACGAATCGCTTTGCTTCGCCTTCCCACTCCGGCCTCGGCTCTTTGTTTCTCCACAGTTCGTTTCTCCACCTGGAAACTCCATCTCCATTTTTTAATGAAATCGGAATTGCGGCTCGAATGCAGCACGCCGCGCTACACCGGTCCACGCCGGTCCACGCCGGTCCACGCCGGTCCACGCCGGTCCACGGCGGTCCACGTCGAACCGCGGTTCCCTTGAGGAAGAGGAACGGTGTGGCCTCTTCTTCTTCTTCTTCTTCTTCTCTTTCTTCCTTCTCCTCCTCCTTCTCCGATCTTTTCTCTCTCTCTCTCTCTCTCTCTCTCTCTCTCTCTCTCTGCCTCTGTGGACACCCAGCGTCGACGGAGAACAAATCTCCGTGGTTCGCGGCCGCATGGCCCGCAGCGACAAACAGGGAAATCGCCTTCGCCGATAAAGCGAGACGATCGCGCCTGAAGAACCTTTAGGGAATCGAGTCTCGTGATTTTCTCAGTGGCCGCGGGTTCTTTTTCACCTTAACGGATGGCAGTCGTCGACGTTTTACTTGAGATTCTTCTGGTGTGTATATTCGCACGTTCGGCGTGTCCTCAATCGCGTTCCGTCTAATTCAATTAGGTGCTTGTTCTTTTTACGCAAACGATAATCGCGTTGGTCCCGTGGCATCTCCTCGCGTAGCGGAAACCACGCTGGTCCCCGTATACTGCTCGCAAACGTCGTCGGAGAGTTTATGCGCGATATTTAAGAATGAACGGGAACGGGAGAGGTATAAAACGAAGAAGCGGATAAACGAGCGTGGACGTGGGAGGGGGAGGAACCCCCGTGCACCTGCCCAGGTCCCATTCGAGGCAACGATTGCAACGACAAGACGTCTTGACACCCCATAAAAAGAACGATACGCATCACCGTCCGTCGACCCCCTACGTCGCATCTGCACCCACGTTCGCGTTTGTCATCGTCACTGCCTTCGGATTGACGCGTTTTATTGGTGATTAATGTCGGCCGACCGCGTAATAATAATTTTATGGTATACCTCGGGGGGCTTTCGCTCCGGTCCGATGCGATGAAGGGGTTCGACGGGACTTCCTGCGGAAAGAACTCGAGCGACTCTTCGTTTGATTTTTTCGGAGATTCCGAAGGAACGAGGAAGCAGTTGCTCAGAAGCGTGATCATAATTCGCCGACAAATTATAACTTTATCCACGTTTACGATGCACCATATATGTTGCACACCCAAACGTTGCGAACGACATACTGCTACTCCATCGTGAGATTATCTTTCAATGTTTACAAGTTACTAAGCTTGAGCTACTGGAAGTAGTTGTTTATAGCTCATAAGAGTATTGACCATGTTCCTTAAAATTTTCTGTACATGTATAAGTTAGGGGAATCTATAAAAAGAGTTTCTTTACAAATTCTAATTTGTTAACTGTTTTATCATCCCAACCAGTTGCAATATAAAACATTTCTGTTTACTCATTTTTTGGTAAACTATATGAACTAATAATTCAATATAATTTGAGCAATATGGAGAAAGGTTATTTCAGTGAACATCGAATAGAAAATAAGAAACGAAAACATGAACCGGCATGAAATTAAAGTCCATGAGGAACAAGGAAAATAGGACATTAGATACCGTAAAAAATGCTTGCTGACAAAAATTTCTCCTCAAAGCAAGATCTCCGATGCTGTGATTATCCTGTAGATTTCTATAGATTCAACAATATCAATTTCTATAACTGTCCACATTGTTTCGTATGCTATTTCGCGCAGTGAATTTCGCAATTGAGATGAATCAATTTCGGAATTGTAGACTCAACAATACGTTAGCAACCAAGTGTTTTCTTACGGTCTCGTTCATTTTCGTGCATCAAAAACACAGGCAAATGGGGCTTTTCTTTAGACAACATTTCACAGATGAAAATAGCCGTTGGCGCGGGCGGTCGGGCGCGCAACTTCATTTATCGTGAAGTCGCGCGACGCGTCGGCACCCACGGAAATACGTAAACACACGTATAGGACCGCTCGTCATCGTCAGGGGCTGTCGAATCGACGTGTTTTGTCGATAATCAACGTCTATCGAACGCGTAATCGAGTGCAAACGCGATCACCCACGCTACTTCTCCACCTCCGGCCTCCGCGCCACTTTCATTTCAAGCGAACGAAAACGCTTCCATGAAAATTCGTTCCCCGTCTGTGTCGTCGAGTCGTCGTGCCCGTCGTTTCCGCGACGCTGTCCTTTCACTCTTCGGCGTTGATTACTTTCGTTCCTTTCTCCTCCCTCCGCGTTTTCCTATTTTCCTTCGGCTCCTGCCCCTTTTCCGACCAAGGATCGCACGATGATGAGTGGACGTCAAAGAAGAAATGTTGCCGGCAAAAGAGGCAGATAGAGAGAGGGAGATTGGGGGGGGGGGGGTTAGAGAGAGAGAGAAAGAGATCCGTTTATCCTCGATATTCCACGGTTCGAATGTCTTTGCTAATATGTCGCAAACGCTAGAAATTCTTTTCATTCCTAGAGCTGGCACAAATCCTTCCAGAACTTGGTTAATCACGCACGTAATGAAATTGTCTCAACGTTCTATTAATAACCTGATTATAGACGAACTGATTGCTTACGTTTTTTCCAATGGTATTAAACGATAATAGCATGTCTTTTCAGAAACTAATAAGGAATAATGAATGTTTCTCATATTCGTTCAACAGATTTATCGTAAGCACCCAATTATTAACCATTTTAGTTAGTTCTTGGTTAATGCTACGATATCTCATAAAATAAGAAAAACCAGAGAATGTTCCTCCGTACAAACCAACGTGTACAACCGTTAATATTTATTGCTTAATGATTACTTGCTAATACGTTATTGGGGGACACGTGGTGCTGTTACACGACATACAAACATACAATTTCGGTACATGTTCTCAAGGGATAGTTAACCACTGGTATTTCCGAAAACAAACATAAGGATGAAAGAGGCGCGTTAAATTTAGTACTTGACTTTACGCGGACAACCTCAGAAATATTTAAAAATTGACGTAATATATTAAATCGAATTGAATATATTAAATTATATTGAGTTATACGACATCAATTAATTTTTCAGCATTCGTCTGTTTTATGGATCCTCGTCAAATTAGGAAGACGATTGGTGTCAAAATTAATTTTAAAATTTGAGCAAATAATGCAGTTATACAGACGAATAATACAAACAATGCTATCTTCTTATAGTATGTACGCAGAGATCTGCCAAGAAGTAGCAGGAGTAATTCAAAGTTGTCTACGCAGAACCATAACACAGATTTCCTGTTCTATCTTCGCACCAGTTAATAAATTCTATAAAATCCACCCCTGTCCTTAGCTACTCCGTCAAAAATGTACATTACAACAAACGTAGGAAATTCTGCGGTACCTTCAGCCGCGATTTCCCAAGCTGAATGAATGTCTCTCATGCGTAGAAGAAGTTCGCGCGAATTTCCAGTTCCCGTAGCGAGGAAGAGGAAGAGGAAGAAGAAGAGGAAGAGAGAGAGAGAGAGAGAGAGAGAGAGAGAAGGAGAAGGAAAGGGAAGGAGGTGAGTTTAAGTGTAGGAACTAGAAAAATCGTATAAACTGGCAATGATTTATGTCATCGGGTTGGCTTTCATTTACTAGCCCGTAGACCGTAAACTATGTAATTAGTCAAAAAATGTGCAAGTCTCTCGTGTAGATCGTTCCTGGCCGGTTGCGACGAGCCTCCGCGGTCTAGAAGGCCGCCGATACGGGAACCCATAGACGATGGGGCGGGGGGCAGAAGGGGGATTTTTCGCCCGGTGGCTCTCGCCCTGCAGCGAGCATCGCCTCCTGCAAAGTCATGGCAGTGAAATTTAGTGGCGGGGCACTAAATTTCTCAGGTATTCCAATATATTCCGCGGTGCGTATCTACCTGTTCCGCGCCTCCTCTCTCTCTTACCGTTTTCTTCTTCTTCTTCTTTTCTTTTACCTTACGTCTCGCGCCGTCCCTTCCTCGCCCCCTCCGCGCACCTCTCTCTCTCTCTCTCTCTCTCTCTCTCTCTCGCTCCGTCCCTCGCGTACGCATACAACACACACCTACCCCTGTGTGCTCCCAGTTTCCCTTTCTCTTTTTCTCTCTTTCTGGAGCTCGCGAGCAAGCAGGCAGAGCAGCCGGAGCAGGCAGGCGAGTGAGCGAGGCGCGTTCACGTGAGACGAGCGTTTGTTGCACACGCTCGACTTTAAAAGAAAAGGCATGAGATGAGGATGGGCGTTCCCACCGGAGTTATTAATGGCTTTGACTTCGTTGCTATGGATATCCATAAGTCTTTGGCCAGCAAGAAAACGAGAGAGAGCGAAAACGGTCGCCGGCAAGCCGCGAGAGAGACGACCGAGCCAGAGAAAGACGAGACCGCCGCCGCCGCCGCCACGGTCTTCTTCTCCTCCGGACCTCGGACCGCTGCCGGACCGAAGGACGTGAAACACGAGAAAAAGGCAGAAAGACGAGAAAGGACACAGACGGGGTAGGTAGTACACGAGTATCGTGGATTCGTCAATTTCTCGGGAACCTGGCACACCGGCCACGATCAAAGATGACCGACATTTCCATCGGAATCGCCTTGCTCGATCTTGATGGCCACTATTCTGACCGAACGAGACGGTTACAGCATTAATCCGTTTAATCGCATGGAATAATGAAATGCCAAAGCACGCCGACTTTATTTCGCAGCTTATACAAATATTAGTTTTGCCGAAATATTCTGTCAGCTTCCTAATTGCCTGACCCACATCGCGACTAAATACGATGAAGGAAACAATAAATTGCTGTACGTGAGACGGAAAATTTCAGTGTTAAGTAGACAACCGTATTAAACCAACAGTGTACCGATTCTTAGGACTCGCGAAGAGAATTGCTTCGGTTTTGTTGAACTTCCACGATATTCCTTGATAACTTCAACAAATTCTTCTAATTGCATTAGTTTTAGGCGGCGAAATGACAGCTTAGCAACCAGCACGAATAAGTGCAGTTATCAATAATCATTGAATCTGTATTTCTTTACAGAAATTTTAACGAAGAAGTGATACTGTGAAAACGAAAAACATGCACTTCATCGTCATATACTATTGTGAACAAAAAGTAAGGTGAATTTCTTTATAAAATGTAAATTCTTTATTTATTCTCACAAATCAATTTCACCCCCTTCAAAGTAAACCCCGTCCGATAAAACGCACTTTTGCCAACGCTTTTTCCAGTCCTCGAAACAGTCGGAATAGTCTTTTTCCGGTATAGCCTTCAAGACCTTCTTCGATTCGGTTTTTATCTCCTCAATCGTGTCAAAACGGCGTCCCCGCATTGGCGTTTTGAGTTTGCTGAATAGCCAGAAGTCGCACGGAGTCAAATCAGGCGAATACGGTGGTTGCGGAATGATTCGAGTCGAGTTTTTGGCAAAAATGTCGCGAAGAACCAATGCAGTATGACATGGTGCATTATCGTGATGACTTTTGGTTGTTTACAAAAACACGTGTAACTCGGAGATAATTAAACCTTTTGACAAACAGACGCTTGGCAAATGTTATAGACAGTCCTACCAACCTAGGAAAAAAAATAAGAAAATAATAAATAAAGAATTTATAATTTTATAAACAAATTCACCTTACTTTTTGTTCACAGTGCTATGTCGCCTCGGGAATAACAAGAATTTTTGAAATTAGTAGATGAAGCCTTATCCATTCTTATACTTATAAATATATTGAGCCGAGCTGTAATTTACCTACACTTTTATGTATCAATTACACTAATAGGTAAAAATGATTATTTCTGTCGAATGTTCTCGTTGCTTCTGCTGTACCCAACCTTATCTGTCATCAGAGGGCACACTTTTATATTACTGAGTACGCTACTGCGTTAAAAAAGCTGTGATCTTCCATTTGCTGTAAAAAAGAACTCGCTTCCAAGTAATAAGTATAATAGTCCCAGAGCAGATAGCATGGCTCGCTTAATATGCTTGGTGTAATAAAGAGGTTCTTCTTCCGTTTCATTGAGTTATTAGAATATTATTACATCCAAATAGCCTGTCCAACATAATCTGTTTAACGCTCTAAATTCCTACAATATTATAGCCATTTAATTAATAAAACTATAAAGTTAACATTTACCATAGGAAATATTGATTTAACTCTTTTGTATTTTAACACTCCTAAAAATATTTACTTCGTTACTTAAATCACAGAAAAACGAATTTCACAACCTAATTAAAAGTTAATGTTCTCCTGTTTACTACTTACTATTTCGTTCTCTCTTTCACATAACAATGGCGCAGTAAGAAAGGTACAGTTTTAATTTTTAGTACGAATATTAATTTAAACAGTATAAAACACAGTTAATTTTCAATTGCGTTTTGCTGATTCACTCGAATTACTCATGACTAGAAATGCAGCCTAATACCAACAGCCCCTGCAACCGTTTCCAAAGTGATTCCGAAAGGTGTTGTACAATATTCGCCACGCGTTTGCTCGCGTTACACCTCAAGCCCGAAATTGACCCATTCATCGCGTTCACCTAATTGCTACATTTATAACGGCCCCATAAAAACCGTTGTCAAAATGAAACGTTAATTGAAAAATTTATCATCGTGTAATTGCATTTCAATATACGAGAAACAATTACAGTAAAATGTATTTACATATTGGCTCGAGAACAGCAGAGGGAGTTAATCGTGATTCAACAAACAATTTAACGACCCGGATTTGTCTACCAATCCTGAGCGATTATCGCTGTGGATCATCGAATATGCCTAGAAGTTTCCGGTAGGCACACGTGGAGGACGAGGAGCCGGAGCAGCTTGAAATCGAAGAAATCGATAAGAGTTGCGTGGACGATGCGCGGCGTTAGATATATATTGGATGGTAAGGATCTTTACGAACCGAGGAGAATCGAGAACCCGTTCCGAAGATGATCGAGACGAGTTTCCTGGTCGCGCGGCTCGGCTCGGCTCGGCGCGGCGCGGCGCGGCGCGGCGCGGCACAGAGCGGTGTGTATCCGAGAAAACGGGATTGCTCGTAACGCCTCCATCGCGGCGCGACCACGTGAACAGAGCCCGGCCGCGGCACGGAGAAGAATAAGTGTGAGTAAACATAATGGCAGAAATAATGTCCGCAAGAGGCGATGCCTCGGGATACGCGATGCTCGGCTTCTTTTTATTGCGGCCACGGACGTGGACGCGTACGCGCAGATATTGGCGAAGCGGACGGACTCGGACGCAGAGCGGCCGATTTCACGTGCGAGTAGTCGCGTTGATCGCGCGAAAAAAGAAAGCGAAACGTGGGCGAACGTAATAGCAGAAACACCGCGCCGAGAGAGACCCGGATCAACCGTTCCACCGTATCCGCCGCGATAAACGCGATCGAGACACGCCGACGGTATAAACAGTACGGAGTTTATCGCGAACACACGCGGCTCCCTCGACAAAGCCGTATCATCGATCGATACGTCCCACTCCGTGTTTGCCTATGGGATTGAAATGAAAAAAAAACATCTTTCTTGTTGGTACTCATCGAACCGGAAATAACAACTGTCTCGAAAATTGCGGAAAATCGGTAACTGAGATTCCGTTCATTTTACGGGTACGGGAATGCTTTCCTCGATTTTACATTTAATACATATATCTGTAATTTCGATGCGCGGCGCGTCGACGTAATTGCGGTCTGAAATACGGTAGGCCGTAGATTATCCTATTTGCGTCGTACGATGGCCGGTGCTCGCACGAAGGTAGCTCGGTTAAATATCGACAGCGTAATGGTTCTTTCACTTTTTCATTGTGTACTGAAAGTATTGATCACGTCGCAAATATTGACAATTTTGTGATCTTTTAACCCGTTTGCGTCATGTGACGTCACATTACTAGGCATAGTGCGCTCCGGGGTTATTTAAATATGACTGCGTCGGATGTCCCTATTGCGTGCGGTTTTTACCGCAGTTCCCTAGGCGAACGTACGATCGACACATTTCCACGTGCAGTTGCTGAATACGCAATCATATATCGGTCAACGGATGCATCCCTCCAATCGCCACAAAATTGTAATTGCTACCACGCAAAAGCCGCGTACGTTTGAAAATCGTGTAGCGGGATTTATTGTAAAACTTCGCATGGAAATAATAAAGAAGTAAGTATATTTTATCAATGACGTACTGTAAACTACGGAAATTTAAGAACTTAAAAAGCGAATACAGTTTTCTTGCAACTTGAATTCGAGACTTCAAATTAAATGGACTATTTAATTCGTATCCATTCCTCTAGACTGCGGATTTTATACATTTATGGTATTATTGAGTAGTTGCAATTTAGAAGAATAGAACGATCAAACAAATTTTAAAGTGTTAATGTTAATGTTAATTAAAATCATTGAAAGAACAAGAATGTATCTATTTTGATTCAATTTCTTGCAATCGATGCAAACAAATTTTATTTTGTGTAAAAATCCGCGATCAGGTGATTTACCTTTGTAAATTTTTCACTACAGAATGAAAGCCTAATAAAATCTGTGTTCCATTTTTACAAATCGGATGAGGGACATATAATTAAGTTGTTCACTCCAATTGTATGAACTGCAGCTGGTTGAAAATTGAATAGGAGCTCAGTTAGAATATCTTGCTAATATAAACGAAGTAAATATAAATTTTCATGAAAATCGACTTTAAAGTTTGTACATCATTGTGAAGGATTTAGTTGGCGTCTTTTGTCCGTCCATGATAGTGTGTACGGACATTAATTATTGCGAACCATGTAGCAAACAAAATGTTTCCATATTGTTAATGTTTTTAAGCACTATCTCGGATGGAAACAAGTTATACTGTAAATAGACGACAATTAAAATCCCTTACAAAAATGAATAAACTTGAAACTTGATCTTTTCGAAGGCGTAGTATCACCCCCCCCCCCTAGTTTGTACTACGAATTCTGGTCCACTCTGTATACAGTGGGTCGAAAAAGTATTGGCACAACCAGTTTTCTTTGAATATCTTTAAACTATAAAGTAATCTATTAACATTAACTATGTTTATTAGTGTTTTTTGACGCACATATATAGTATGTTTACTGAGAAGTCTCAGTTATTTGTTATAAGGAAATGAAGTGAAGAAAATGAAAAATCTAGAGTCAAAAAAGTATTGACACACGTACGATTTTGCTATAAGAGCAAATGTTACTCGCTTTCGTACGCGACAATTTCGAATTCAGGAACGGAAACATAAACAGAATTTACTGTCACGAATCTCTTACCTTGTTTAACACAATCAGTACGTGTTTAGACTTTGAACAAAGATCATGTCTACGAAGAAGAATGAGAAGAAAAAGATTTGTATGGAGGAAACCGAACACCGAATTAAATCAAAAGAATATTACTCCTACAGTAAAACACGGTGGTGGTCATGTCATGGTATGGGGCTGTATGTTATATCATGGAAATTTAGCTTTTCTTGACGATACAATGATTGCAAGCGTCTATATTGACGTGTTGCGAAATAATTTGTTAACGAGTGCAACAAAAATGGGCATAAACGAATCGTTTCGATTCCAACAAGACAACGACCCGAAGCAAACGCCAAGGAAAACAAAGGAATGGTTATTGTACAATGTACCAAAATAACTCTTTGCACCGCCTCAATCGCCGGATATTAAACCGATAGAAAATCTTTGGCATATTTTAGATTTAAAAGTTCGAAAAAGTGAAATTAAAAATAAAAATGATCTAAAAGCGACGCTTTTAGAAGAATGGTCTAACATTTCATCGGAAATTACGCAAAAACTTATCGAATCCTAATCGATTACAAGCCGTAATTAAGTCTATATCACTTACTCTTATAGCAGCAAAATTGTACGTGTGCCAATACTTTTTTGACTCTGGATCTTTCGTTTTCTTGACTTCATTTCCTTATAACAAATAACCGAGACTTCTCAGTAAACATACTATTTATGTGCGTCAAAAGACACTAATAAACATAGTTAATGTTAACAGATTACTTTATAGTTTAAAGATATTCAAAGAAAACTGATTGTGCCAATACTTTTTTGACCCACTGTATGTTGCGCTATAACGTCATACATATATTTCTGTGCACCAAATTAGTAATTCTCTAACATCAGCTTCATGGAAAGCGGAGCATTGTATCCAAAGTCAATTTCACATGCAATGCTCCACTTTTTCATTGCTCCATAATTGCCAATCGATCAAAGGATAAACAAATTTTTTCGCAAGGCAAAATAATTACAAAGAAAATGGAACAGCGACAATTCAAGCAGTATACAATAAAAGGATTACACCGCATTCTTTGCTAACTACAATTGTATCGTCTGGTGGTAAACATAGTAAACACAATCATGTTGAATGTTCCATGTTTTCGTTTCGTTCTTCCGTGTTGCTCCTAAAGGACAAAGGGAACGCGGCTTCCATGTTCGCCCTTTGTAGGTATATGTCGAACGCAGCATTCTCTGTAGTCGCAATTTTTGCAGTAAAGTTGTACAAAGCATCGTATAATTAAAATGTCTGGTTACACTTGCCGTACAATAAGGCCACTCAAAAACCTTTGACGGTTTTCTGTAATGAAACACACGTTTATGTTTTGCAATATTGCCTATCAAACTTGTGTAAATAGAATATTTTTGTGCCAGCCTGTAATTTGTAAGTACGGCAAATTGCTAGCAGCGTGCGGGTGACACGGCGAATTTCCATAATTTCGGAGCGTGATGTTGAAATATTGAATGGTATGATTACGTACCAGTAATGAATCTTCCATACTTGTGATCTTCCGTAAATACTGTTTAAATATGTACTCGTGTGTTCATAATCTTGTTTAGCTTTACTATTTACTGTACAAACCAATTATCCACAAACACAATTCTATTCTGTTTTTATTTTTCTTAATTTTTCACTCCATATTAAGATAGTATTAATATGGATACCGGTTAAACAGTTTTCATTTCAATACTGTGGAAACTGTAAACATTCATATGAAAATATGAAATGATTGAATTTTCTTAATTCAAGCATACATTACAACAAAAGTGAGGAATAGCCTAAATAAAAGTCTTGTCATTCTTGTAAGGCAAGATTAGTTTTTCATTATTAGTGCTCGATGCAAACGTTAACATTAATGTAATCAGTGGCAGCTTTCCCACACTGTTTATCTATATCATAGATTTTGAAAAACCCGAAAAATAGGGGGCGCCCTATTATCTTGTCGTGAAATGTATAAATGCAGTAGACAATTATTACAGGTCGAGAGGCGCATTCTACCAAAAATCATATCATAATAAGCTGAGTAGCCCCGGTCGTCATTGTCGAACAGACGATTTTTCTATCTTGGAATTTCGTGAGATTTCCGCTGGCCGACATCGCGTCGGTCGAAAGGAAACTTCCGGCATGGAGCGAGCAGTACCGGGGTGTTATCGGCGAGACGAGACGCCATTAAGGAATCCTTTGAAAAGGTGGCGATAATAAAAAGAGCCGTTCCTTCCGGCGTATTGTAATAATGAGAACGAAGTTCGAGCGTGTCGCTCGTCGCGGAAGAAAAGAAATTCAAGGGCGGAGCAAATGACTCGCAGTGGTGGAACGCGGCAGCAAGGGGGATGGAAAAAGGGAAAAACTGCAGGGAAGCGTGCTCTGCTCGTGCCGGGATTAACGGCATTATGGTCGACGGGATTTTTTTTAAAGCAGCAGAAGTTTCATAGCTTATCGGCCCGTTAGGATGTCGTTTCGCGCGTCGCTGCGATTCTTTTTCATCCGTGGAATACGAGCAACCTCGCGTTGCTTCTTTTCTTCGCGCTAGAATCGAGCGCTCGAACGGTTTTTACGCGCTCCGTGTCGGACAAATTTATTTCCAATCGACTCGTAAGGGCGGGAAGCTTCTCCCCGCGGGAAAATCGAAGCGAAGGACGATCCGGCCGCGCTCGATCATCGACGAAACTCAATCATCTCGCGCGGGATCTGGAACGCCCGCGAGAGGAATCCATTTCTAGCCCCGTCCGTCGGTTAGCAATCACTATGCTACACGTGGCCGTGGATTGCGGCGCGTGTTCCCCGCGAGAAGAAAAAAATCTAGTGAAAATCAAACGCGGCCTGCGACGGACAGGGGAAGGAAGATGAGGAACTGTGAGATAGAACGGGTCCCATGGATTTCACCGACACAACTTCTCCGACGCAGTTTTCACCGACAGTAGTTCAACTCCACACTTCACCGATGACGCCTTTAACTGACAATGACTCTAGCCAACGACAGTATTTACTTAGCACTTGAAAGATTTTTCTAAAACATTTTGAAAAAAATGTAATGTTGAATACATAAATTGATTAATATTGAATTAATAAATAAATGGTTTGATGTTTTAATTGATGCTTGTATTACATGATTAACTTTCAGAGTGAACAAAATAATGTTTACAGCGTCGCCGCATCGGCGACATCCAAGTCCAACGGGTTACCCGATAGTTATATCATAGGAGCACGTATTTTCCCTATAAATATAAAAAAACAACATTCGAGAATTATTTCAGGGATCATCTGATCTATTTTAACCTCTTATACTACAACTAATTCAACAACTGCGTTCATTAGCACTTCTTCGACCTTATTAATTTTCCTCACAAAACGAAATAATTTTAGTATCTTATATGCCTTCAATCACTTTCGTTCCTAGCCCTTTCAAAACAGAAAAAAATTTAGTTTCCATTTAGAATAAATGAATAACGTTTAGTAAATCATGTATAAAATCTTCAACACGCACCTGACTCGATATAACACAAATATTTAATGAATACTTAAAACCAAAGCCAGAGTTACCCAGACCTAACCCACACGGTGCTTAAGAGAAGTATATATAATAGCGGGAAGGTTCTAAACAATTCCTGCATTTAATACTATTATCGGTTAATACTGCCGTCGTCGGTAAAGGACTGTCAGTAAAGTACTGTCAGTGAAGTACTGTCGGTGAAGTACTGTCGGTGAAAACTGTGTCGGAGAAGCTGCGCGGTGAAATCCACGGGACCCGATAGAACCGGAGGAAAAAGACGGGACGTGTGGAGAGGGGAGGCCGAAAAAAAGGGGGTCTCGGTCGGGAGGGAAAGAAAGAAAGAGAGAAGAGTCCCGCGGTCGAGAGTTTGGCGTAATGAAAGAAAAAGAGGGAGAAAAAAGGAGCAGCAAATTGACCGGTGCCAGCGGGAAGTCGAACGCGACGGGGAGTCTTCTTTGCCCGAAAAATCCTCCGTCCTCCTTCGACCCGGTTCCTCGCTCCGAGCGCCGTCTACCTTCATCCCTTTCGCACCTGTGTGCGGACCGTATACACCTCTCCTCTCCGTCTCCCCCTCTCCATCGCCCTCGCCGCGGTTCTTCTCGTCGCTCATCTCGAAGCGAGACAAATGAGCGGCATCCGTCTGCGTCACCTGTCCGTCAGCCCGTTCGTAACTTTTGACTCGAGGCAAATCGTCGAGAGGGAGAAAGGAACGAAAACCAACTTTTTATCGTAGTACGTCGCTGGTGACCCGCGGACGTAACAACCTGCATGGCCGAGCCAGCCTCCTTCTTCTGATCCGGTGTACCTTGCGATGTACCTTTTTTGAGGACTCCGGCGGCCTTTCGCGATCGTGTCTACTCCCCTTCGGGACTTGATAACGTAATAAATGAGCCAGGAGAATAATATCGTCGAAAGTCTGCCGTCGATGTATTCTGCGCCCGATAGCGGTGAGAGGGCCGCTGCAAAATTTGCTGAATACCGTCGATGGAGTTCCGCTCGGGAAATAGCGGGCTGCGAGCCGAGAGGATTCACAGTGGCTCCGGAAAGTATTTCAACGTTAAATTCACGATTTTGTAAAAAAATCTGTAATATTCTAATAGCCATAGTTTTGGGCAAAAATTAATGTACGATTATTGTACAGCAAATTACTTTATACCGACAATGTTTGACAATTGAAGCTTTCTCTTCGTAACTTTCTGTTATTATCGCGTCATGTGCTTTCTTATAAAACTACAATTAGTTTATTGAGACAACCAAACGTAAAACAAACAAATACAAATGGAAGCAATATAACGGATTGGAGTAAAATCTTATGATATATATTGAACATATAGGGTTTACGAAACCCTATTGTCGTCGTGTAAAAGACAAGGTTAGCGATCGAACAGTTCCAATAGAAGAACGCTACGAGGCATTTTACCGACCAAGCAGCTGGAAGAGGTTTCCAGGAATCGCATTAGGCAAGCAAAGGTGGTTGGGTTATATTATTACAGCGCTGTATAAATACGACAGTGGATTTCAGATAGAGGCAGGCACTACAAGCGATCGTGTTGTGCCGATCGCGCGAAGAAAACAGTACGAAGCACGTGCAATGAAACCGCGAATTGGGCCGGGCTGAGTCGGGTCCTGTCATTCGAACGCGATTACGGGCCGCGATCGTGGCGATTTTTGCGTCGCCGTGAAAAACTGGCATCGGAACGAACGAACGAACGTGCCCCTTATCTGCCGGTGTATCTTTCAATATACGCGCGAACAGCTTTGTAATATATTTAACAAGTGTTACTTCCTCGAAGCGTTCCGATAAGAAACAAAGTGGCGCGCGTTTATCACAGTTTATCTTTACGCCGGCGGACTATAAGCGTAATGAGAAATTATTTACACGAAACGGTTGGAACGACTCGATAATCCTTTAGCCGCTTGCAGCAGGCTCGCCCGCGGAGCCGGAGATCTCAGGTGCTCCGAACACACCGCGGGCATCTCCCGTGGAAGTTTATCTGCGCTGTCGTCGCTTAATGTTAAATTAATTAAATCGAATCCGGCGATGGCGCCAATAAAGAACGGTAATCTTATCGGACTGCGCAGCGACTCGCGCAGGCCCGCGTTCCTGAGATTGCTTCGAGCGCTACCGGCCACGGACGACCACGTTCCGTTTCACACGGATTCATTAAGATAACGAAACATTTCTCTTCCCCTTCTAGTAGGGCCCGCGAAACGGCCACGCATCAACGGTATCACGGCCGACCGCGAGTCTCGCAAACCCGCAAACGTCCCGGCTGAATGGAATGCGAAGTGACGATTCGTCGTTGCTGTGAAATTATACTGGGTGGCCGACGTGGACAGCCTCGTCGTTTGAAAGGATATAATTTCGGTGTCATTACCCGGCGGAGGAGGAATCGCTCGGCCCTGGAATGAATGGTAGCTCGAGATTCGTTCAGGAAGCGCGGATTACAGTGTCCCAGCCAGCCTACGGCCACTCACTGACCACTTCCTAGTCCAATGTCCGCAGGTGCGCGAATTTTTCACGTCGCTTGTGCACGCAATGTTTGCTTTGACTCTAACTAGCCGTCCTTAACGGCGCCTTCTAGTATTTCGTTTCATTTCTTTTCGTATCTTTGAAGAATTTTTGCAAAAAACCATTAAATATTACGTCTTGGGATTAATAAGAATCATTTGCACAACCTCGGTATGCATACTGTATTTTGGAAAGATGGAAAAGTTTCAGTGTTACAGCCGTTAACTAAAGGACCTTTTAGAAATCACGTAATTGACGATGTCCATAATTCCTTCTTATCAGAAATGAAGGAATGACTAATATTCCTTTAAAATATTAGTGCAACTATGACAGGAACTAAGTAAAAGAAAAAGCATCGGCAAATTTCACGGTTAATAAAATTCACGATTCTCTAAACCTAACTTGTATCTTTTTTCATCTATATTTTTATAAATATAAGCGTGAAAGAAATAGATTGGATGTGAATTTTCTACAAGTATTTGTGCAAAATTTCTTAGTAACCAGTCAATTAGTTTTTGAGAAATCGCAAAACATATTTGAAGTTCTCGCGTATAGTATAATTGCGGTGTAATCGTTCGCTTTGAAAATTTAATATCTCGACCAATGTTACGAATTCTGTCAAATAGCAATGCAAACATGTATTCACATGCAAACATGTTTAGGGAAATAGTTTAGAATAGTTAAGAATAGGAAATAGGAAATAGTTAAGAATACAAATTTTTGAACGCTTGTTTTATTTTCTAAATCGTGCATTATAAAACACGCATTATTATGTGAATAGAAGCATACAACTGTAATAACTGTGACGCATTCGACATATCGTGAGTTGTATACATATAAAGAAAAATACATCGGCGATGCTAAACAGTAATTTGAGGGATGTAGTCGACTTACTAATTATTAAATAAAATCGTTCAAGAGATTTTGAGCTATAGAAACTACATTCGTAATGACGAATAGATCGCTGATAGATTTGTCCTTTCAATCCCTTGATCAAATTGTACCAGAAATCTTTAATAGTGCAGATACAAATCTGATCAATAGAAGAGAAGAAACTGCACTTTATAATTTCTCGCATTGTTCTTAATGGTAACACTGATCCTACAAAATCCTAAAAGTAAATGAGGTGTACTACTTTATAACGACGACTATATTTATTTTGATTACAATATTATACTTGGGAGAAATTTCTTCGATTGTTTCCTAGAAAAGAGTCTTCACAATTTGTGCGAACTTTAAACAAGTGAATATAAGTCCGGCATTCTGAACGACAAGGTCGGGTTGGTGTTAACGCAGTTGTACAACTCTGATGCAAAACGCGACTGTAATTGATAGGTATTTTAATAATACCTTTAGGAATATTTAATTGTGTTTATACTGATGTTTGCATACCGGGGGACACGAGAATACGGTTTAGGTTGCCTTAAATCGTCGGCGATGGCAATTTGGTAGTTCAACGGCGCGTCATAACTCATCGACACGGTGAAACCCATGCCTAAGGTAACACGCATAAATCCTGCCCACGTGATCGCCGAACCAGGATACATTCGAACTGGCCGAATGAGACGAGTGGTTCACGATGGTTCTCGAGATTAGGATCGGAACGGCGGCGGTTAGGTGTGTCGCCTCGCTCGTTCTGAAACGCATCCGGAATACGTAGCAGCTTCTGTCCACGTGTGCCGGTACCTGGACGAAATAGTTGTACGACAGCGGGCCGAGATCGTTCTGCTATCTCTATCCGCACTGGATTACTTACATGAACGTTCTTTCTTTATCGTGAACATACGAGCATGGAGAGCAACAAGCACGGAGGATACACACGAGCGACGCTACCCTGTCCCGGTAGTCCACTTCCAATTTTAAGCACTAATGAACTTACTTCTTTACGATGGTCTATTCGGTTCTCTGTGGTGTACTGTGAAATTGTTGGATACGAAAACAATTATCCTGCAATAACAGCTGTTACGCAATACGACGAAGAAGAAAATGATTCGATCTAATTTCTGTTTACAAATCCATAGTAGAGAGCATCTACGAAACCTAAGACATAAAATTATTCTATATCGTGATCGCCTCCTTTATTATCCAGTAACGCACGTTTGTAAACATTTTTCTTTAGTGTCCTCGACGCGTTTTTTGCATTGTTTAATACATCTTCGTACTTAACACTAAAACAGCCGAATTTTAAAAGTACCAAATGACTGGTTTCCGATTTCTCTTTTACATTTACTGAAATTATCCAATTCTTTCTATGAGAAATGTTTTTATAAACTTCTTCATTCATACATATGTTGTAATAGAAATCGCACGAAGTTCGGGTAAATCCAACCTTGTTGCTGTTATAAAACAATATTCACTCAATGTTTTATACTTTGTTGTTCTAGCGTTACACATTTTACCATTTTTATTACAATGTACGATCAAGAAATTGAATCGTTTTCAATGAAAGAGTGTTCGTAATTCTTATTCTTTTAATACGGAAATCTATCCAGAGCCATCTAAAAAGCTGTCTCTAGTAGAACGAGACATATTTTTCTCCTTGTGTGTCTCTATTTATTTACATATTCAATAACAGTAAAATCAAGTTTTATTTCGATTTAGAAATAACGAATAACGAAATATTGCAATTTCTTTGTGACTAGTATAGCTGATTAATTACTCAAAGTCTGATGTAAGTATCGATGTTTTAATCGCAGCACGAAAGATCAAAGAACTTCGTGTACCGGGAAACCAATGTATTATCGGATTTCAGGCGGCCGCTCGAAGCTTTTTGAAAACGCATCAAAGGAACTCTGCCGGACATAGAAAATTCTTGCGGTTAGCGAGCCGCGGGAGTTGCATCAGTAATCGATACACGTGTCAAATATACTTATCGCGATACCATAAACAGACCGTAAATCACCGGGAACGTATTTCAGAGCGAGAGCCTCGCTTGAAGCGACCTCGTAACGATCGCGGCACAGAAACCGGGAGCAACGAGCAAACGAGGGCGCGCGAAATGCGCGAGGAAATATCGAGATTTATTCGCGAATGCTTGGCATTATCCAACCTAGCCTCTCGTAATGAGCAGGGGAATCGATCTCGAGCGCGGAATGTCCTTTTTCGGACAGCCGCGAAGTTCTCTTGAAAAAACATCTGGGAAAGAGAAGGGAACGGTCGTTTCGCCTTGAAGGGAGAAATGGAAAATGCAGACGCGTTGCAACGGTCCTTTACTGCAATTATCCCCATTGAAAATCGAGGCAACTTGAACGGAGATGTGTGCACTTTTCTTTTGTAAGAGATTCCCGTCATTTACGAAAATAAACTGCGCAGGGTGGATCACTTTACGAGAACGATCGTTTCTTGTTTTATGGAGTAATCGAGTTCCATTTGGATTCGATACTGCTGGTCTAGTCAGTAGTCAGTAGGTATATGAGATAAGTGTGTGAATGAGAATGTATATAATGAATGAAAGGTTAAGATAGAATTGTAGAGTTAGGTTTGTGTAAACCAAGTCCTATTTCTTGGCCGTGAGGCTGAAAATAAATATATTATATACTGCTGATCTAAATTTCAGCTAATAATTTGGTAATATAGACCGTTTGGGGAGTGGAATATTTGTACGAGATGCCAGTGTCAGCAATAATTGAAAAGAAAGTTGATTTTTCCAGTTCAGGAATTCCTCTGAATTGATGATTCCTCCAATGTTCGCAATCCACGCGAACGCTTATATAAAAATCGTAATCAAATTGATTGATAGTTAATTAAATCAGCTGAACCAAATGCTCGCATTTCACTATAAATAAAGATTTGACATGGCAAACGTTGCTGCCACAATTGAATGTCAGTCACTAAAACCCAGACACAAATTCCGAATTTCAAACATTTTATATGCGACACAGGTGCTCTCAAAATTTCACTGACATTCACTCATAAATTGTTATTTAAAATTAGGTCAATTCTGATGAACAAAGGATGTGACTCTTTAAATCTATAGTTAGCCTTGATGACTTATAATTGTATTCTATAATATTTAATTATACGTATGATAACGTTGGAAATTTTCCGATTTCTGATAAATTAATTAAGTAGTTAACACTTAAGTAATTAACTAGTAACACTTATATTTAATACTTGAATTCAGAATCTGGTCGAAAGTAATAGGACAAAGATATTAAGACGTAATTGTACTTACACAAGTTTCAGAAAGGTAGCATCTAATAAATCTGTAAAGAAAATCAAAAGAACTTTACTTTTATTAGAAATCATTAGAATTTATTAAATCGTTTGTATGAATAAACAAATATAAATTTGTTAAATCAATCTTAATTTTTTCGGAACTTATTGTAGCCTTATAAGTCAAGCACATGAATAATATGTCTGTAGTTTCATATTCTTTATTTTCCAATCAAAGTATAGCAATTATTGCTGCAAAATGACTATTCTGTGGAGTATACCATTTCCATATCATGATGAATAAGTTTCACAAGAAGAAACGAAATTAAATAAGAAAAAAATAACTTTAACCTCAAATTATCTTTAAACAATTCGAAATAAAAATATGAAATAGTTTCTGCATAGACTTAGTTTTGTAGTCTTATATACATACTATACATACATATATTAATATGTAAGTGAATAATACATATGATCGAATAATCATCACACATATACATCGGTACAAATACAAATGAGAGTCGCAGTGGCATTGTGCATACAGATATTTTTTCATATATGAGGTACAAAGTTTGTTACTTGTTTATCGAGATTTTACGATGTTCAGTTTATGTTTCATATTACCAGCATCTACTCTAGAAATTTACATGTACCCTATTATATGAGAACAGACGCGTATCGCCACCAGTCCGGCCATCCGATATTCCCGCGTAGAACATTTTGTCGGACCTGAAACATGTTGGATAATATCTAACTCGTTAGAATATTTGTCCGATCGATGGTAAACGTATCTTCATCCTGTCCGTGTGGATAAGACAAAATCTACAATTTGCATCGAAAATTCTAGGCAGTGTAACAGCCCTCCTATAATTAATTACTACATAGTCTAACCATTCCACTGGGAATACTTTAGACCCTTTCATATCTGCTGTCTACTAGAACTATTCAAATCCTTATGTGACAATAATTTCACATATTTTCGAACCTATTTCTTTGAAATCAATGCGGATCTTCTTAGATATCGAAATTAATAATAATTAATAATTTGGCTTGTTTATTACAAAATACACTTTATGTAAGTAAATTCTCCACACTTGTTCTTCAGTATGTAAATAAAAATGGTATTTTCGGGAAAAGGACATATGATTATTCAAACATCATGGCTCGTTTTTATAATTGTTGACAATCGGCAAATATGAAACATGTGTTATAAATCAATATTAGTAAACGAACTCATGTTTGTAAAGATAAATTCACAGCAAATATAAGTCAATCTGAGTGTACTTAGTACAATATTTTTCCGTAAACTACGGTTACGAAAAGTACAGAAGTTGCACACGGCAACGGTATCGAACAAAAATGATTTATCAGGTACAGTTTTCAGCTAAGAAAAACGTTTTCCATAACACTTTTTTATCTTTAATCATTTCCCCTATAAATCGAGACAATTGTTGTACCCTATTACAGGATGCGAAGAAAATTCTGCTCACGGACAAAACACGGACAATTCAATTTAATATTCCATATATTTTTCAGTTTAATAAACATATTAATCACAACACCGGACAATAAAATTAAAAATAAATGTTCAAAATTTGTTCCTTCCGCTCCAATACACTTTCGATGTCTTTTCAAAAAATTATTAGTGAGTTTTAAGGGAAGAATCAAAATTTATTTCGATTTAGAAGAAATAGGTAACGTTCATATTCGGTACCTCATATACAAAATATTTATTATAAGATTGATACGTTGTTATACTAGTTAAGACACTCTGCATCTTCTCCAAAAAGAAAGATATAGATTAGTTCATATCAGTGACAATGAAAACGCGTATCAACGAAATCCAAACACGAAGAAATGGGTGACACATCGACAGCTCTTCTTCCATATCTTCTAGTTCTCGGGATGAGGCTAGGCTGGCCAATGATTAGAATACATTTGGAATTCGTAATCAGACACGCGGGGATGGTTAATAATGAATTGGGAACGCGAGGCGTGTTCGTTGTTTGCGTTTGCGCGACGTTAGCCGGTTGCGCAGGAGGCCGGAGGGATCGCGAACCCGGAACAATACGTCGCAACGGGAGAAACAAAAATTTCCGTCGGGGCCGGCGGCGGCGGAGTCGCCGCGGGAAAGCGTTCCGTGCAGAAAACAAATTGGTCACGATCATTAACGCCCTCTCCGCGTTCCGAGTGCAGTGCCGGACCTATGGCGGTTACAGAACGATATTTTACGTGGCCGGCGCTGCGTGCGCCCCACGTTTTCGGTCGAATTAAATAACGTTCGGTGCACTTGTTGCAATGTCGGCGAAATCTGTTAGAGTCCCTAGGAATTTTGACACTTTCGCTGTTGTGTCACGACACCGCGCGTGTTTACCCTAATTGGTTGTTCATTTTGTTCGTTTTTTGATTACATGCCCCGTTGAACAATGGTTTTCGTGCAAGGATGGAAAGGTTTCTTCAGCTAGAATCCGCGAGGACGGGCAGGGTGGCGGTAAAATCATCTGGAACTGAGATTATGTAAATTGTTCTTTACGTAAACACGCTTTTTGTATAAATAAATCGATCTAAGATGGTCCATATACAAATCAATATTGGTCAATCCTTTAAGACCTCTTATATCGTTTCAGAACTGTAGATCAATTTTTGAATTTGTTTTCACTTGATTATCAAAAGAAAATTGATATCGTTCGATTACTTCATGGTAGAAGCTATGAAAAGAATAATTTTTAAATTTGGTTCGTGACATTATTGCTTGAAAATTAAATTGAATAAAAGAATGTAATACGTTTATGTGTTACTTTAACATTACATTAATCATTAATCAAGAATGCTGCTGTTCTTTGAAGAATAATTGAACCAGGATAACCGAGATTCTACTATATCATAAGTACTAGTACTAATAACTGAATCAAGTCGAGGACTTGAATAGGATGCTGCATCGTTTACGAGAAATAATGCAGTATATGTTGGTCGTTAACCAACAGTTTTTTGCCGCATATCACAGAATCCATTTTAATTGCAGAATACAATCTATCGAATATACATGTGGATTGAAATAAATATGTGCACTGCCATATTCCATCAAATACCAACGTACAAGTCAATGTTTGTCAAATGAATAAACATGAATCAAAACATTTTATCCGGCGACAAACTAAAGTACACTGTGACATAATTAACCGTATTAATTCCTGCATATATTATATTAATAAATCGTGTATAGAATGGAACAATATGTTTTTGCATCGTCATTATTCAACTGTTTAAAATACAAACAGTGCATTAAAAACATTGCAGCAAACGATAGAAACGAACTTTCCAATAAAGATAAAAATAATATTCGTTCCCTTAGATAAACGATATGTAATTTCTTTGACAAATCCTGTTTCGAGTGCTGCAGCGAATCGTTCCGTGTAAACCGTGTAAACACGGGGTTAATAACTGACGGGGCAGTAGAAATGAAATAACACCGTTTTTCTCGATATGAAAATGAATTTCCTTTAGAACCGCTACCAACCAATTACGTTTCTTCTGCCGGATATTTATCGAATATCAGGGATATTTTCGACGTACCGAAATTACGTGGCGAGCCTGTTACACAGGGGTATCTATTTCGCCGACGAAACTATTGAAAACTGTAGCCAGCATTTCGGATACGGCATTAACCGTACAGGAATATTAATAACCTACCTCTCCTCCCCCCCCCCCCCCCCCCCCATCACGGTATATGCTGCGTAACAGATTCGGAAGCTCTTGGCAGGTACAAAGCCGGTTCGTTTTATGCGGTTACACATGAGCACGCTTTGCGTGTATTAAATATCATTTAACGCGCCCACTGTAATATCATTGAAATAATTAAAATAGCAGGCCAGTCGCAGCTCGTTTCACCGGAAAAATAAATAGACGCGTGGTTCGGATGAATAACGAGCCCGGAAGTAACAGGACGCGTCGACTTGCATCTCGTTTCGATTTGTTTGGCTAGGATTCTGCGATACTAAACGCCGGCCAGCGAATTGATTCTAATTATTGAATAAATTAATGTAACGAAGGATCGATTGGCGGCCGAGTCGGTGCGTTTCATTGCCGGTTGATTATTCGCTGGAGGAAAAAGTTCCGCCGCCGTGTCCCGATTGATCATCGATGTTGACAAGTGGCGACGGGGAGCGGCGTTGATACCACGGACATACATTATCGTCCTTTTTGATTGATCGATGAAATCTCGGCGTGTCGATGCCGCCTTTGTATACGCGCGCGTATATATTTCATTTCTACCTGGTTTAATGAACGTTACTTCAGCAGAAGCTCGCAATTAACGCCCGCAGTCCCTGATGTTTCAATTACGAGCGACCCCTCGAAGGAATCCGCTTGGCCGCGTCCGGAAAACCGCGCTCGTAACCGGAGCATATCTTGCGAAAAATCGTCCGACGGCCGCTGCACTGGCTTTCCGTCTCTCTCGCGTTTGTCTTCGCCATTTTCTGCACGGCGACGTTATTATCATAATTACGGCAACACTGTGTCCGGAGACGTTTCATACTGAAAACAAATTGGCCACGATCATTATCGCCCCTTCTCGATCACTGAGAAAGCGGGCCCCTCTCGTCTAGGCGCGTACGACTACTTGCACGAACATGCTCCCATACTCGCGGCCCCGTTACCGAGAATGCGAATCAAACATAATCCTTGCACTCGCTCAAGCATACGCAGTTTCTTTCCTTTAGAGATGGAGTAGACCCGTATTGTGCAAGTGCCATTGTGTCGATACCTACAGCCTTAGCTAAGTTATGATTTTTTGAACAAACTGTGTTTCCAATTTTCGGAGAGAAGAGCAAGAGGAGCTAAGGCTGGAGATGCTGTTGCGTGATATCGAACCAAACGGTCCTTCTTTCATTTTTTATCAATAGATAGAATTTTTTACATTTGTGACAGAAACGTGTGACTGAGATGTACAATTGTAAAATTTTCAAGTTATTAAATTTACTCAAAGAAACAATTTATTTCTATTTAATTTCCGTTTCTTACAATAATCCTTGAAAATTTCATAAAGATCCACAGTCTAGTGATCAAATATGTATAAATTCGTACACCATTTCTCGGCACAAAAGCTACAATTTTGCTATTTTTAAATTGTTTAAACTATAAAGACTCTGTAATGAGAAATGACTGAATGTATTCTTCAGTCGAATCGTACATTATAATAAACGGAGGAAAGATCTAAGTAAATTTTATAAAAGATCAGACATTGCTTGCAGTGGCCGATACGTTTAGTGTTAGTTATAATAAGTTGGAAAACTTTTATTTTTCTTCGTAGCCCTTATTTTTATTCGCAAATTTTTTCACTTTCTTGTAGTCAGAATATTATTGATGTTCTGCGTGACTCTACGTCTGAATGTCGAGAAACAAAAATCCAAAAACGTGCATGCAAAGATATAATCGCTTGTCATCGCACAGAGCCATTGTAACCTTGTCTTATAAACAGAAATTTTCTTAGCACGGAACCTACCATGCCGAACGAAATGATCAATCTTACATTATTTATTCACAAATTGTTCACATTATAAACACTCTTTTGTAAAAAAAACAATTATCTAAATTCTTTCATGCCAGTTAAGATTATAATAAAGATGAAAGTTTAAATACATTTCATCTTGTTATTTTTATAAAGCAACACGCGATAATCACTTTCAGAGCTCGACAGGTTTAGCATTAAATACGGTGGTACAGTAGGGCCCCATTTATCCGAACATGGTTGCAACAGACGTACATGTCACTTCACATAAAAAAAGAAAGTAAACGCAAAATACGAATAACAATCGTTCTCAGTTCCGCATGAGCAGCTCCGATAGTTTCCGTGCAAAACATTCCTATGAGGACCGACACTTTTTGGTTAGCGAAAAACGATAGTCCTCCGATGTTGGGACACGCTACGTGATTTGTGTGCCGTCCAGTTTTATGCGTTCAACGAAATGATATCACCAGATTATGTTAGGAAAAGTACCACATCGTACGGCCGTCAATCTATCATCTAGGGAATAGATCATACTACATGCAAATCGATTTCACCGATCAACGGTCTCGCGTGAAATTAGTGGTAATAAGATCACCTGTCGCGGTCAGAACTCGTTAGGAGTTCAGGTGCACACTCCGAGAAGTTGTTACTCTGTGATACATTTTAAATTGTCATGGAACGCAGACCAGATACATTCGAGCCGCAGTCGTTGATTGAATTTAATCGAACGGGGATGCATTATAATATACATATAAGCACGCGGCGGGATAACACATTGGCGCTTAACAGTTTGTCGCCTGCGAACGGTGCTGCCCTGTTGCAAACCTTTCTTTTCGCAGAGAATTCTCTTTCAAAATATTTACTTTGACACGTCGAGCAAACAGCGATCAAAATAATTATAGATTCAAAGTAATTTTGACATTGTTAGTGATACTTAAACAAAAACTTACAAGATTCTAAAGCTCTCGCTCAGTAAGAAATGAGTTTGACTATTTTGCAGAAAGCAGCAGCAATTATTTCAGTTTCGTGTTGGGGAGTCGATATGGAAATAGAGAAATCCAGAAAATGGGATATCGAAAAATATTTTAATCAATTCTTATTTGAAATCCGCAAAGATTCTAAGCTGCCGCAAAATTGTACATATTTTTTAACTACTTTACAGAGATTGAAATTTACTTGTTTTAATCTTATAGTAGTAATACAGCAGCTATTTCAGATTTCAGTAAAATGTTACGCTTTATTATGTTTTGCACGCTTCGAAATGCATAGAATCAAGTCTAATGTTCGTGAACTTCGGAGCACTAACGCACACCTAAGTACAGGAAGGCCATTATAAGCTGAATCGAGCTTTTTGCACTGGCACGGCGCTGATCCACCTTATTCTCCTCTTCGGAAACAATTTTCTAATTTTCCGCCAGCCCGTATGCGGGAAATCCGGGAGATACATTTTGTGTGTAATCTCGCGGCGAGAATATTTCTCGGCATCGTTAAAAATTCAACGATACTTGACCAGACCGGACGGAAAAACGGGAACGATTTTCTGGGATCTCGCGGAAAATCAACATTGCCCGACCGAAAAGAATTAATCGCGGACGCGACCCCTGGTTTTATGATAATTTCGTGAAATTTCAAATTAATCTGTTCGCGTTCTTTTCAATCAAAGGTAAATTCCGTAAATATTCCGTTTGGATCTCTACCACCTTTTTTCACGTGGCAGATACGCTCCTCTTTATCCTCCTCCCTCTTCCTGGTCTGCCACGGAGTTCTAGCCGCGTTACAAATCGACACGGTGGTCTGACCAAGGGATAATATTTAACATTATTACCGTGCCGCGCCTTTCGGCCTCGAACAACCATCTCGGCTTTATGCAATACCGGAAATCGACCCTCCGCAAACAGGAAGCGGTGGTTATCCGTTGCATAAATATCATGCCTTTGTAAATCTCCACTCTTCCCAGAGCAATCAGTGTTCGGAGAAAAGTGTCGCACTATTATACGCGGTGATCCGAAAGTGTCTGGGCGATGCAGAAATTCGAAAGATTTAACAAATGCAACTTCGTTGGGTTCATCGTATGTTCCAACTTCTCAAAAAATCATTTTTACTATAATTTTTATAAAACGACAAAATTAAGGTAACATCCGCTATGATAAGTTATAACTTTTCAGCTTTTGTAAAAACTTTTGTAGTTGATGTTATCATTATATTGGAAATCGCGTCGCTATTCTCCATAGTATACTTGTTCACAGCATTTCTTTTGTAGATCATACTACCGCACGAAAATTGTAGAATTTCATATCATTATATGATCAACTTAATAATTTAATCTTTATGCCAGCTGCGTGATGAGCTTCTATTTAATTTTATGTAATTTACAGAAGAAAATTTACGATAGATAGCTGATAATGTAAAGGGAAAGGACAGTCCAAGAAGTTGGTTGCGACTTATTAAGTCACGATAGATTTCGATGAGTGTCGTCGATATTTTGAAAAATAATACATTCCTCTAGAATATTAAAAAATTGGTAATGTGTTCAATTTTGTAAATACGGTGGCATTCTTAAATTCTTTTCATCTTACCATTGACTTATATAGCGACCACCCAATGTTGTTATAAATACTTAATCCGCAGTGCGATTACTACAACTACATCCACGATCAAGACAGAATATCACTCTTGAAAACTTCATCGAGTGATAACGCAAAGAGCTATACGTATAACATTTTCAGAGAAGGTTAATCCGCGGACCTAGATCATCGCAATAGCACTGCAACGTAATAGACAACTGCAACACACCTCGATTCCACCAACGAACGCATCCCTATTCTTCATTAAAATTTTCAGAATATCCCGGCCAGTCGATCCCAGCGAGCCCAGTTGCAAAAACCATCCGTGGCCAATTAACAGGAGTGAAGCCGCCGGCGCAGCTTTCCCAGTTCCTAATTCTAATCAAATCAACCGTGGAATCTTACGATCGCCGCCCGATGCCGTCGATACCGATGATTTTTCGGCAATTAACAAATACCGAATATAAACGCGCGGACAACTCGAGATTCCATCGGATCGTTGCGGCGAGTCGCCAAGGGGTTTGCGATATCTCGCGGCATCCTCTCGGGTCGCGTTGCTTTTACCGTTTGAACCACGGTGGTCCCGACCTGCTGCTAACGATTATCATTATCGCCCCGCCGCCTTTAACTTTCCGAACGAGCGCCTTACGCAATGCTTAAAATCGACGCCGCGACCGGGGCCCACAGGGCTGGACTTCGCACAAACACCGCGGAGAGGATACTTCGTGGCGACGAGCTTTACGATTTTCGCCGGTGACCTCTGTCACGTGGGATCCCGTCACGATCGGAAACCAAGGCTTTCGATTTCGCGATTCGGTGCCGTGATAATTATTACTATACATTGTGGCGTAGAGGAGCCAAAATCACTGTGCTCTGCTGACGGACTTTGCCAGTTTTCGTTACTAGAAACAACTGTAACAATTTACTTGATGTTTCTTAAAAACGCATAATTAAATTTCCCAGTTTCACTTACGGATATAAATTTTCCCTGGGAATAAAAATGAAATCTTCTTTGGATATTAAAAGAAAGTAAGTAAAGTTGCGATCTCCATTATTATCTGAACATTCTCTAAACGATAACAGCTTATTTCAAATTGATCAACACGACTATTGTTTTAGGAAAAGCACTGTTCTATGTTAAGTGTGTTGTTTCATGTTTGATCACATTCTTTAAATACTATGTAGCCAGCTGCGAATTATTATGCATTTACAGTTTATTCAATTCTTTGTTTGAGATTTTAATCGTTTATGTTGGCTGTGATGGAAATGCGAAAACACGTTATAGATTTTTCGCTTGGTAATGGCTGAAGTTAAAGAGGCGACTTTGTATGGAATTATACAAACTCGTGCATTTATGCTCGCGTTACAATGAAAATTCTGATTTTCAATTAATGTACCTTAGAAATTTTAATGGAAAATCCAGAATAAATAGATCGTTTGATTTCGAAAATTTTCGAGGCTCTATCCGTAGAGATGAAGTTGTGGACGAATGAAAGGAATTCGGTTCGACTTGAACCATGAAAAATCATTTTGCATTGGTCCGTAACGGTACGATGACTATCGAACTGAACATCTGCCAGCTAATTTTGATCTGATTGAGAAAGTGGATCGATTCCACGTCGAAAGTGGAAGGTACTGGCAAATCGCTTAAATATACTAATCGTTTGAATAAACAATGTATTTCTTTCTATCTGGACCCATGTGTTAACATAATTTTACCTATTTACGCATTTTATTTTCAAGTCTTTTTGTTGCTTTGGAATCTGACAAATCATTGTAATTAGATTATAATTACTTAAAGTGATCAACGAAACAAGCACAGTGATATTTCCATCGATATGAAAAGTAACTTGACACTTTCTATATCATAAGTAATACGCATACTACTTTCATAATTAGTGACATACGTATCTGTAGCAATTAGTCCGAGTCACTTCGCAATTCCTAGTTATTTGCAAATTAATTTCGTCTTAACTTTTAATTTCTTTTCGTCCCGACAAGAAGAACGCAATCGCTGACCCGTAACTAGGATAAATATCATCAAACGTAATAAAGGACATGCAATTACGCAAAAATCGTGAACGCAGGAAGCAGAAGTTTGATCTGTTTGTCTTAATACTAATCTATGGAGCACTAAAAGTGAGTAGCGCGTGTTACTTCAAAAGACCGACCAGATCGAACTTTAAACAAGTCTTCCTTAAACAGTCGTAAGATTCTTAAGAATCTTACGATTACAAGATTTAACACGTTCGCTAACAAAATCATACATTCGTGACGATTACGATTCTGTGTTTCTTGTAGAAAGAATCGAATTAATTCCATTCAAATCGTTAGTGCAAATTATGATTTATTATTGTTGAGTCTTTAGTGGAATCGTCAAAGTTTTATATTAATACAAAAAGAAATGGCTAGCAATCAATAGACATCCAACACGTCCCTCATGAACAGTATCGATGATATCATATAGGTCGATCTGAAATCGAATGTTTATAAAATTAAAAAAACATTATATAATTATAAAATAATATACATAATTATAAAAACACAATAAAAATCCAACAATTGTAGTGAAAGAAATTTTAACTTTCTTGCAGCAATATGTTTGTTTACATTTCATAAGACGATATATTGTGTACGCTAAAATGTTATGCTGCTAAAACAAACGCTAATACTTTTTTATCCTTTGCGGTAATATCTCTACTCTCAGCCGCCAAAGCTATTGATTTTTACATATAATCAAGACATATTATTGTATTGCACATATCTAAATATTACAAAAAATGTTCATAAATTTTGTTTTTCCTATGTAATTACAGCATAAATGTAAAAGTTATCTGACGGTAAATTTAGCGTTAACGATCGAATCTTAAGATCTTTATCCCGACAAAAACTAGCGATGGACGGCGAAGTCGATCGCAACGAATATCAATAGGAACTGTTTCCGATCAGAGTCGATGAATTTTTCGACTAGAAATCGTTGAGAGACCGAGATGCGGGTTTATATAGAGCTCGATAAGACCGACGTTATTTGCTTTTCTCGTCGACAGCCGCCTCGTCATCGTGGCAACCGGCGATCTCGCGACTCGGGATCCGCGCGATCTGTACGACGACGTATCGGCCGAAGGATCGAGGGCGTTTTGATCGTTCGAGGTCCGTTCCTGCTGCTCGTTTTTATTTCTCGTTCCCCTGGGCCGACGGTTCGGTTCGTTCCTCGCGTTCCTGCGTGTCGTACGTGCGTACGAATTCGATTTCACGCGATTTCGTTCGATCGGTTGCCACGTATAAACTATTCCCGGCCGATCCGCCTTCCAGGTTCTTTTTTCATTGGCCGCCTCCTACGTCGCGCGCACAAAACAAAACCGGAGAAAAAACCAGCGAAGACAATTAACGTTCCCTCCGATTGTCCGAGTTTCGGCACCGGCACCGGCACGGTGCGGCGTGCGTAAGATCGATTCGATCAGACGTCTCGTTTCCAGCTCGTACCGATCAACCGTTTAGAGGACAAGGATTCCGACGAGAACGATCATTGTACCTCGATCCTTCGTGCACACGGTTCGGTTTCTATTCGTTCGTCTCGAGAATAGCCTCGAGAGGAGATCGACCTCTCCCGATGCTAACGAACTTGTCTCTAATTTGAAACTTAAATTGTATTGTTCGGACAAGCGGAGACACTGCTGTTCGATTAACAGCGATGAGCCACAACCGGCAAACTTACCGGTGAATCGCACGATCGAAAAAATGCGAAAAGCCAGCGGGACGGGAAGTTTCCGAGAACTTGCCCGGGACTCCTTTCTCAAGAGTTCCTTGAATAACATCGACACCCGATCAACGTGGATTGAAAATAGCGAGTACGAGAAAGAAGAGCAAAGATGAGGATTTCGTGAAGAAACATCCCTTCATGATTGCCTTCTCTATACTGTGTTGCTTTAACACTAGAATTACCGGATGAGACGAATGACCTATTTCGGTTTCCTTGGTTCATGCGGCGATAGTGTTGCCAGAGTTTTTTCTAGAGAATTTTAAATAAATTAGATAGTTTGCGCCGATGTAAATACATGAGCGACACTTAATTGAAATTTGAATACATGCATCCTTTGATCTTCGTGTTTCGAATTATTATTAAACTTCATCTTTACAGATGCTTTTACATGTTTGATTTTGTAAAACATTTTCAAATTTACGGTACAAACCGAGATTGTACTCTTAACAAAACGCTTTTTCTAGTCCCAGAGTTTTCCATGAAGTAATTTGCAATCACCTTGAAATATAAGATAACAGCTTCTGGTTGCACTGTCCTGTATTTTATGCGTCAGGTTTTTTAGAACCGTGTCATTGAAACTTATCAAGGTGACTGTGTTTCACAGATATTATAATCGAAGGACTTCTCGAGCAAAAAAAGGGTGAACTTCAGAATTATGGTTTATAAAAATAAGAGAACAGTAGCTTTAGTGCCTCGCTACTTTAACGCAGCATTATCCCGACCGCTAAGAGCATCATAATTCTCGTACTAACTACATTTGAACGTGACTTAACACGATCCCCCGATCTCTAATTCGCGCTTCTTAACTTCATTCTATCGCGTTTTTGTCCGGCTTTTTTCTCGTTGAATTATATAAGAACCGAACTTCGCGGGGATAATAACGTGGAAAATAGAGGTTTGTCGTAATCAAAGAAACCGGAGGCAACGCGTGCGGATCGAAGGATGATAGAGAGAAAAAAAGATTGCTGCGAGCACACCTTTGGGATTTAAGTGGAAGCGGAATGTCTGACAGCGAGTCAAATTCCGAGCCAGGTGCAAGTAGAATCAACCGCAGCGCGCGGCCAAAAAAGGAGGCCGTAATAAAGTTCGCGCGCAGTTTGGATCGCGTTGTCCTCGATATCGCGACGGATGAGATTAGAGTATCGATAAAAACGACAGCTTGGCACCGGCCGGGCATACGAATGAAGTCAAGGAAGGGACAGGGTCGCCTGAACGAGGGAAGAAAATACGTTCCCTCGAATGGAAAATCGTTCATCGGCTGCGGCAACGATTTCTCGCCGCCGCGCAGTAGAGTATTAGGTTTAAAAAACAGGGAAAAATACGATTTTTCAAGTCTTGCGAAGAATAACAAATTTTGATTGCCTGAGCTATTGAAATCGACGATCACGCGTGTACCAGTATGTTTTATTAATGAACTTAAGTAGCGTTATTGGAATTAAGACCTTTTTAATAGCCATTTTTTTCTTCGTGTAAATAAATAAATAGGCATGTCTTGAATCTATTAAATAATAAAAGCTAATGTTCTTAATATTTTTATTAATAATTTTTATTTGAAATTCAACAAATACCCCAACCTGTGCCTGTCTAAGTATAAAATCTTTCATTGTGTACAATTAATTACATGCTTTTTCGTTTAATACGTTTCTCATAAGATAAAAGAATTTTGCACATAGCCTAGATATTTTTTGTGAGATATAACGACTCAAGTTTTGTAGGATCTTCTCGTTCAGCATTCTAGTAATCAATTACAAAATAACTTTTTGCAATCGCAGGAAACATAACAAGATTTCTATTGGTTACACTGTCTTCAAAATGACGCATTTTGTTCCAACACAGTAGAGACATTATGCAGTAGACACTCTCTTATCCGAAGGTTTATTTTCGTAATATACTGACACTAAAACATTGTATTATTTAAGAATTTCATTTAAATTCCCTACTACGCGGTAATGTATCTAAATAACACAATGATTAGATAATAAAATAGATACGAAAATATTGTAAAAATAAGTGCTCGGATGAGGCAGTCTTTACTGCAATTTCAAATAAGTAGGTCAGAGTCATAGTGGAATAAGTCACATTTTCCCCATTGTGAGAAACAAGAAATATTATTGTTTACTGATTACATTTATTGTTATAATTTAGTACTAAATTAATTCACAGTAACTCTATAATTGATTTCAATCGTTTTTTTAATATTTTCGCATGTATAGATTACATTTTAAATCATTTTCGTAATCGTGACTTACACCACTTGAATGTTACTGGTGGATTGTTGAATGCAACCAGAGAGCTGATCATTGCTCGAACATCAGCTGTATCTGTAACAATATTTGTTTTCTTTCTCATCCCATTGTAATGCTGCAGCTTTTACTTTTCCGGCAGACGTAATATCTTTTGATTAACAGTATAGAACTAACTGTAAAGATTGATTGCTAATGATACGCGTCATTTTTAACGTACACAGTTCAAGAAGAATAGTGATATAAAAGACAGATTAATTCAAAGAGAACTTATGTATATCGAGACAAAATAACGTGGCCCGCGTATCTGTATAAAAAATACAGCGTAAAAATACGAACTACATTTCGAACGCAAAAATTTCAACAAGGAAATAGCTTCTACATATATACAAACGAGGATTACAATAATAGAGTGGCGGTCTCCTCCGCCCCGTATCCAGCGAACCTGCAGGTAAACCACCAAAAAGTTCCGTTCCGGCAGCATAGACCGCCACAGGGGACCGACGACGTTCGTTTTGCAATCCCGAGCGTTCAGATTTTCCATTTTTGCCCAGCTTATCCAGCATTTTCGAGCGCGCGCGCGCGCGCGGTACCAGGTCTGGCATTATTTTCGTGGCGGATCTTAGGCGTTGTTTCGCCGGTTAGAATTTCCGCGGCCGAGGAAGAACAGTGGATCGCTGCGGAACAAGATTTCAAAGGACGCGGCGGGGGACAGGCGGAAGCGGCGAAAAAGCGACGCAAAGCCAGCTAAAAAGCGGGAAGGAGACGCGGCAGGAAGCCCGGGTAACGCGAATTCAATCTCGAAAGAACGGATATCCCGGTTCCACGGGTGGAATTTAAAAGCTTTGAAGCTGTGGAAACGGGGGAGGAAGGGAGGCGCGAAAAAAGGAACGGGAGCGAAGGAGAAACGGAAGAGCGCGGGTGGGGTTGCCCGCGAAACTTACGCGAAAGAATCTCCGCCGCGGTGCAAGGTGAATTGAATTTTCCGAGGCAAGGCCGTTCGAATTCTGTTCGGGGAATTTGAAAGTTTTGCGAACTGCGGCAACGGTTCGGGCCGAACAGAGAAGAAGCAGAGAGAAGGATGTCGCGGAGCTGGCGCGGTATGAAGACGCGAAAGTCCGTCACGATAGCGGACAATGAATAAACCGCGAGAAACTGGAAGAAAAGGAGAGAAGCAGCGGGAGGAGGTGAAGAAGAAGAAGAAAATTGTTCGGCGCAAAGAAGGAAGAAGCACGTCAGGAAGGAAGGAAGGAAGGAAGGAAGGAAGGGATCCTGGAAGGCGGATTCACTGCAGGATCGCAGGTAGTAGCAGGGTACGGTAGGACGATTTCTACGTGGCCCATCCCTCCGTTCGTTTTCTTCTCTTTCCTCGGAGCGGCCGTACACACCACCTCATCCTCCCTCCACCCTTCGTTGGGTTTCGTGCCGAACGAAAGCCGAGGTAAAGCCGGAGCCGAACGAAACGAAACACGGTTCTCTCTTATTCGCTCCACCTCCTGCCTCTCTTGCATACACGTGCACCCGCACCTACACACGCACGAACGGACACACGCTCGGCTGCCACTCTTTCTCGCGGCCTCTCTCGCTCGTGGGAAGGAGAGGGAATGCATGAGCGAGTGAGCGAAAGAGAGTGAAAGAGTGACTACTCTTCCTCCAGCGTTCCTTCCACGGCGCCCCTCTCTCTCGCGCCCACCTTTTTCCTTCGCCGCTAACACCCTCTCTCTCCGATCCTCAAATCAGCGGCGAGACGAAGATCGCTGCGTCCTTTTCTAATTCTATCTCGTTGCTCGACCGCCTATCTCGCACCCTCTCGCTTTCGCCCGATCAGCTCGGCTCCGCTCGACGATTCTCACTCTCTCATAACTTCGTCTCGCTCACCCCCAAGGCATCCGTGGTCCTCGTTCTCCCTCTATCGCGAGCCACTCTCCGTCTTGCTCGATCCTTCCCTCGTTCTTCCTCTCTCGCTCGAACAACCTATCAACTCGGTGGGTAGACGCGAGGTCCGGACGACGATTCTCTCTCTCTCATCCCATCGACCGACCGTTCTTACACCGATATAGTCCGCGGCCTGGCTTGGCTGTGTTCGTGGACGGGAACACGGGTCGGTCTATACTGGGTGACCACCAGAGAACCACGTTCCGATCACCAATAAGTGTCATTAAGAGCTATTTCCAATCGGAAATGTCGATTTTTGATCGACTATGAGATACACGATTTTTAACCTATCGTAGATAGAGAGGTTTCAAATCGCTAATAGCTTCGTTTATGTTTCGAGAAACAATAGTGGAAATTTCCTGCAATTTACTTTATTAATGTATATATTCGCTAACAATTATTATATCGTATTGGTTGTAATGGTCTTGACATGATTTAGGTTGTCGTATATGTCCGAAGCAAAGTGATTTTCATGCATACGAATGAAATCTTGCAATCCATGATGCAGCAAGGCAATGTGTCTTTAAAGAGACGCCAGTTGTGTGTGTCTTAAATTTATTAAAGTAACCTGTACTCGTCGATATTGACATCATTCTAGTTCGCAAATATAAAGGAACATCTACTTCATACCTCTGCAAAATTTAGAGGCTTACTGATCAATACATGGAGGTACATGAGTTGCATGCAGCAAAAATTGAGTAAAACAAGTATTGTCGGTATTGGCACAATTTTAGTCCACAAAATAAATGGAGAAATATGTACAATTTTAAGAAAAGTAATCTGTTAGAAAATTGACCAAGATATCATGTGAGCAATTTCAGTGACACTTTTAGCGAAGTGCGTTTTGCGTCGTAACTAACTATCACTTGTTTATTGGGTTGTTGCACATAAAAGGGCAGTTTTTTAATTCAATTTTTACATAAATTGAAACCGAATATTTTAAGAAAAAAACAACAGAACCGTTATATTAGGTTAGCCAAAATGTTCGCGGAGTTGTTTGACGTATGCGAAAAGAAACGCACCTAATCAAGAACCACACAAACTTTTCGGCCAACCTAATATAATATTTTGACAAAATCCCACGGAATGGAAATACCCGCTTAATGTGATTCTGTCCGGTGAAATTTTATGCTAGTTGGCACGAGTAGCTGGCGAAAATATTCCTTTGAGAAAATCATTCATTCAAAGGGGTAGCTTTATCTACCCCAACTGTAATTGCGTTTTTTTCTGTGGGGAGTAGACAATTGTCCGACGTAGATGTGTTAACGATCAAATTTTCTGAAATTCTTCTATCTATTTGTGTTTGAAGAATATGACGAAATTTTGATGGTATTCTACATATTATACAATATTGGAAACGTTTATTGTTTCCCACCAATATACAGTACACTGTCGCTTACAATTTTCCTGATGCCAAACAGGATTTTAGATTTTTAATGCACAATTATTATTTGTATTATTCTTATTGAATTAAACATGGTGAACTTTCTGTCACATGTAAAGAAGACTTCTGTTAAAATAATCCTTTTAAAAATCAAAAAGTTTACAAAGAATCATTATTAAATTAGGCCCACTATTTTATACAAATTAAATTAAAAACTGCAATAATATATTTTCAATACTGTAGTTAGTAGAAATAAAACGAAATAACCATTCTAAGGAGAACATAATGTCATGCGACCTTGCGTTAAGATTCTGACATTGACGTAGCCACCTGACAGCGAACACGAACAGACCAGTTTGTACTGCAATAGTGACTATACCAACATTTGAGTGACTTAGAATCACAGAGGCATAAGTGGCGTTATCGAAAATTTTGACCTATGCCTTAAATGCAATCTACACATGCCAACATGTTATGAAGACAAGTGAAATAAATTATAAAGTTAAATTATTACGTAGAGTGCCGCGTCGGTCACACATGGGGGACACTACGTTTTGACCAGTTTTCAAAATTCGCCACGATAACTTTGAACTTTGTAGTTCCAGTTTCGTTAATGAAATTACAAAGGTTTTGTGGACATTTCTGAGATGATTTTGGACATTTAACGTGTTGACTTAACACTACACAACATCTTAACAATAAACTTGGTCAGGAAGCAATACACATGTTAGCAGAAGATAACACTCCATGTTTCTCACAAAGAGGAAAATGTTTCTTACGCCAATAAGATACTGATTCACTCGTATGTCTAAATAAGTAAACTTATTCGATGATTAGCTGCGAAAATTCTAAAACAGTTTAGAACCAGCGATTTCGACGATAGTTGTAGTGGAGAAGTTTCAGCTTGGTCGTGCAATACTCGGTGTCCGTACAGCGAGGTCAGTCTGGTCGATTTGCGAACGAGCGCGATGAACGAATGGGGAAAATAGGAGTTTGGTTAATTGGTTTCTTCACTGGTAGCGTAATCGGCTAGACCATTATTTACTTGGATCTATAATGCACGGGACGGATTTTTATTTATAGGGTTACGGGGAACCGTGTGGTCTCTCTGACTCTGTTTGCGGAGGCCCGATGCTCCCTTTTCTACTTGGTAGTGGTATTCTGTGCTGCGGGTCTGTTCGACCAGATCACGAGGAGCACGCGAAACGATAACGCGACAGTTAAAAGAACAATAAGCGGATTTTCGGTGTAATATCGTCGGACGTACAACCGTCGGTCCCGTCTCCGGCCGAGATTCGAATTAGCGCAGCCCTCCGTATTTCCATGTCGGATTTAAAATACCGCATTCCGCGGCGTACGCTCCTGATCACGAGCTGCTGCTTGATAACACCGGACCTGTGTAATGTCAAATAGTGCGGAACCACTGATAACAGGTGTTCAGCTGGTGGCCTTCGGCGGAAACGCAAGCCGCGATCCATGGAATATTAGATTTCGCATAAATCGCCCATGATAATAATGGGACGGCAGACCCGCGCGCCATGGGACGGCTATAAATTTTTCATGTGTTTTCTAATTTACGCGAATAGAATGCCGGCTGCCCGTTAATAAATTGGAGCGCGATACAAAAATGCTAACGAGAATGTGTTACGTAATTCCGCAAATGGGGAAGCAATTTGCCCAGATAAATTGTCGTGGCGATCGTTGTCTCTTTTCCTGAAAGAGGGTATGCAGTCGAAGAATATCGAGTTAAGATAAATTTATACTAAAAGTAAATTACTTAATAGATTGATACGAAAATAAGACTACGATACGTTCCTTTCGATTCTTTCCAATGCAGTTGTACAAATAAGTATCGTTACTTTAACTGTAAAATAAAAGAAAACCTATCCAAACGTCCGTAAGCATACATAAAAGCTACATTCCAGCTTTAAAACATGCTATACCTTTCAAATAAATAGTCGAGCATACGTAGTTTTAGAAAATAAACGTCGTAATTCCTGGATTTAATTACGAATAGTTGAAATCGTGCACCCTTTGTTGTACAGTAAAAGAATACGGTAACAAGCGAACAGAGTGCAAACAAGAGAAAAGAAAAGATAAATTATAAAGCAAATGATGTGTATATGATATGACATAATAATGTGAAATAATAGAAATCCAGATATTTGAAGATACGTGAAAAGCGTTAGATATGGCGTAGAAGACGAGAAGCTGATTTTTTAAAAGTATAATTATACCGGCATATATATCATTGGCAATAATCAATCGAAGGGAACACAAAGTGAACAATAATGTCACAGATTAATTGGTGATACAGCTTCTTGATTCGGATAGCGATGTTTAAATGAAACGCGGTGCTTGTTTCCTTGCCTAGCGGAGGCAAGACCGTAGTTCGTTGTTCGAGATAATTGTTTCGAATTCTAGAACGCCGAAGGGTGAAGTCAGCATCGCGGGAATAACCGAGAATGCAAAATCGAGATGTACGCGCGGCCATGTCGACGATGAGTTTCTACTAATCACCGTCGTACTCTCGGCCACGGGAAAGAGAAAAGGACCATCGACGTCCTGATGTTGTTGCGGTTGGTTGGATCAGATGCAAAGGATCTTGATACATCGCGTTGGATGACTCGGGATGTCGTCACCAAGATACGCACGTGTCTGACTCACGATAAAAGGAAAAAGATCCAGCGGGCATTGTGCAAGCGATTAATTGTTTGTCTATGTGGCAGCGGCTGAAGAGACCATTCTACTGGCTAATTGAAACCGTCTCATTCTATTGCTACTAAAAATACATTTTCGTACATAAATCTGATCATTGTCTTCTGATTGTTGGTTTCAATTTTGAAGTAAATTTAAAATGGTACACTTTACAGGTATTTTAAGTTTTCTAAAGTTATGATATTAATTTGCGGCATAGATAATATACATATATACTAGTTCCCTGCTGAAGACATCTAAAATTAAACTGACCCGTCTGGCTGACAGTAAATTTTATAAAATGGTAGATAGGATAATGAAATTCAAGCTAAAAAGAAATTTGTTTCTTCGTCTACTGTTTGCCTTTAATTAAATGTCACGACAGGTTATGTACATCAGTAGCTAAAAAGTTGTGGATATCTTAAATTTGTATTATATTCACGTATATCTGGAGAAATACATCTTGTCTCGCGTTTGTGTGTAATGAAAGTCATTTTTCAAGAATCGTAGTCGTGGTTTTCGCGCTGGGCTCGACCAGATGAGGACACCTCTATTTAAATTCAAACAAAATATCGGAAATGAAAGATATACCGTACGCTTTAATTAAAAATGAAAATTGCACGATGGCAAAAACTCATAACCGTTTCAAATTGAAACTGTCGGGCGAAGAATATTTTTGTGGAATAAACTCGTGTCCTTGTGCGCCGGCCACTATTTGTTCCAAAAAGAAACCGTAAGAAGCATTATCTCGAACATCTTCGGTGTCTGATTATGAAACGGTCTGCTTACTATACCTATCACCTTTCACCCACCCGTGCTTATTGCTGTCTCACTTCTTCCCAGAAGGATACGTCGGAGAGAAACCGTTAAACAAAACAATAATTATCAATGATAGCGAGGGCAACTGAGAGAGCCCCGATCGATTCGAATCACTAAAGCGATACGGCTGCAGGAAGATCGGTCGGCTAGATTACATGTTCCAACTTCGACTTTGGCTTCGTCCCGTCTGCCGCGAGAAAACCCCTGCATGACTGGCACGTGCGTGAAGTATGGCGACAATGGCGATTCCGTCAAAGATTTTCCGAGGCTTCGCGCGAAATGTACGACTTCACAAATATTGCGAATGAATTATCAACGTTCGACGCCGTCCGCAAATCGGCACGACGAACTTGAAACATTCAGCATACAAAACCTTTCACAGCATAACATCCTTTGTGCTTTCACTGGCACGTTCGCGCAAGTAAACTGCAGATGTTTAAACACGTATAATTGTGATTCGTGAAATCGGAAAAAAGAAACGGTTTATTCTATAAAAAGTTTCATCAAGCTCCGCACAGAAGTGAAATCATTTTCAAGAATTGACACTGCACCTCTTGCACTGCAGTGTGCAGTTATTTATTTGTGTACGATGTAAACAACTGTGATATGATGTAAATATAATATTGTATAAAATGCTAAATTATTGAATGCGTTGATCTTTTCTAAGAAAAGGTATATTCAGATGTTGTTCACAGTAGGATTATCAAGTAATAAACATAATTAGAGACTGTAGATTTGATGCATTTCTAACAAAAATTAGTGACTGCCTTACGGTCAACGCATCAAAATGAAAAGATAATAGACAGCTTTATGGTAAACGTAAGATTTGATTCCTGCAGATTTCGAAGGGAGATTATTGTAATTGAATATTTAGATTTAAATTATTGTCACGTGCTTGCATGAATTGGAAAATTTTCGTAATCGTAAAAAAACAAATGAATGTGTTCACAGTTTTGTATGAAAAATTTTCGCGTGGAAGCAGCACAATTTGTTTTCCTCGGCGATACAATCGAATTCCGAGATAATTTCCATCCACCCAGTAGATGACTTTTTTGAAATGCTCCTCCTACTCCATTTTCGTCGAGTTATCACGCCCGCGTTATCACGCGATGCGCCTCTCGGTCTGCTTCTGAATTATCGCCAATCGTATGGCGGGAAAATATGAAATTTCGTGCAACCGTAGCAATTTTTCCAGCCGTCCTCCCCCTCGTCGCCGTCGCTCGATTTCGATTTGCGAACAAAATGCACTCAACAGCCGGCGGCGCGATTGAAAAAGCGCGGCGAGTGAATACAGTTAAAGTAACGATAATAGTCCGCGATACAGAAAATTTTTCATCTGTGACCGCGATGTACACCGAAACAACTTTACAACATTTTCCAACGGTCTGTCCCACTCCGGCTCTCTACCCACCACCACCACCCTCCTTCTCTCTCTCTCTCTCTTTCGACCATGCTTTTCACCCCCTTGAAAATATTTCAACGGCCCGGTGATAAACTATCAATTTGAACGGCTTTACAAATTCGGCTTGGAAATATTTTCCCGACCCTGTTTGAGCTCCTAAAACGAATTTCCAGCGGCAGGCAATGCTGGTTCGCAAAAAATTACGTTTTCACAAGCCAGTCGGACGCGAAATTTCATTCGAAATCTCGTTTGAAAGAAACGCAGCGTGCCCACTGTCGCGGCGGGCTCCACGAGTTTCCCGGCTGCGTTTCGAAGGCAATTTAAAACGTAACAATATTCCGCACTCGAACACGCCGCGCCGGTAATTTCTCGAAATTTTGATCGTTCGAACAATCCGCTGCTCGTCTGGAAACGGAAGCTTAACAATTTCCCGCTAAACAACCTGCAATTGCCTGCTCCGTTTACGGCGACCTCGATCCAGTACACGGCATCCCGTAAAAAAAGCATACGCCTTAGGTTCCTAGACGCACAGATTCCATTCCGCTCGCAACAAAATGCGTTCCCAGCGTTTGCATTAGTCCGCGAATCCGCACATTTCTTCCTTGGTGGCAAGATCGCGAGATCGCGGAAAAAAAGTGCGGGTTTCGCGATCACCCGGTACGTGCGGTGGCACATACAGCCCCGCGGTAGACGAAGCTTTGGGTCGCCGCTAGCTGCAGGCGTCCGGACCTCGCGTCTACCCTCTCATTTACCATTTGGTACCTATAGATAGGTACCTATATATACGTGCAGGTACCTAATGTACGTGCACGCAGACAGAGGCGCAAGCCGGGCGACGAAGACGAGCGTACGGAGTCACTAACATGAAACACGTAGGTATACACGCGGCGAGCGAACACACACCTACACTACTCTCGGCAGAAGACACACGGAAAATAAGTGAGAGGAAGGGAATGAGAAAAACGGAGGGACAGAGAGAGAGAGAGGGGGAGAGAGAGAGAGAGAGAGAGAGAAAGGGAAAGAGAAACAGAGGCAGATGAAAGAGAAAGAAAGAGAGCGCGAGAGCGGTGGTGAACGGGCCGAGAGTGCAGGACTTGGTTCTCGTCTCGTTCTCTCGCGTTCCCTTCGCGGCCGTGTCCCTTTTTCTCTGTTTTCTCCCTCTGTTCATCGCGTCGGGTGCCTAGGTGGCTCCGTGTACTTATTTTTCTACATAACAGGCTCGCGAGAGATAGAGAAGAGCCGAGAAGGAAGGGAAAAGAGAAACTTGTGTGCGCGTACGTGCGCGTTCTGTCCGCCGCATCCGTATTTACGGTGCAGCGTTACCGCCGCGATGCAAGCGTAGCAAAGAAGAAAGAGGTCCACGTAGCCCGGCACCGTCTTCGTTTCATCGAATGACATGTGTGCATACACGCGAGCCGATATTGCTCCCCATGTGCAGACGCGGAGAAAGAGAGAGAGAGGGAGAGAGGGAGAGAGAGAGAAAACAGAAAGGCAGAGAGAGAGGAAGGGACAGAGAGCAGTAACATCGCCTCGTGGTTTTGCACGCCCGTAAGCCTAGTCGCTAGCCTGCTCACTCTCCTCGCGTGTCTTCGACAGAAAAGGCCGAGCCGAGAGAAAAGGTTGGAGGTGGCGGCATTGACGTAGGGGATCGGGGCCGAAGCGGAGGCGGGAACGCGGCCAGGCATCTTGAAACGACGGAAGCTACTAGAGAGAGAGTCCTGCCTGAAGGGGCATTTTTTTTGGCAACTCGAAAAAGGAGGGACGAAGAGATAGACGCGAGATGGGAGTCGCAGCCACCAGGGAGAAACGGTGGAAAGGGGTGGGTCAGGCCGGGGAAGCACAGAGGCGGTGATGAAGAGGGTGAAGGTAAAACAGGGAGGTTTCGGAGGGCGCATCTCACTCCTCTGTCTAGGCGAAATTGATCAACGTCCTCGGAAAACCGATTAACCGAGGCAGACGTCTGCTATGAATTTTATAAATATATTTTCTTTTGAGCCACCGTGGTCGCTGCGCCGCGCCAGCGAGCTAGCTTGCTGCTACGAGCACTCGTGTCCCGCCCCGACTTTTTCGACGATTTTCCGTTGATGAGATTGCATGCGCCGCGGTTTTCACTATGTATTGGGGTGGAACACGTACTGGCTGACCGCACGGAGATAGTTCCGCGGCTGTTTGTGTGCACTTTGCTACCTTTCACCACACTTACGCTACCTTTCTGCCCGTTCTCTATATACATATGCAGATGAAATATAGGTAGAAATTTTCGGAATTGATGGAACGCGCTCGAGGAAACTGTGGACATAGGCGCGTCCCGAACCTAATAATTTTAGAATTTTTCATTCGCGGAATAATAGCGCCCATATGATTCCGCGACCATGAATTCCCGATGCAGATTTACATTTTTATAGGGCCAATCGAATCCGTCTACATTTCATTTCAGTTATTAGTCCGATCGGCTTGCGTAAAAGATAGAATGTATTCGACTTATTTCTATTCGCCGGCGTATTTTGTTCAATCGCTGCGTTTTTGATACATGAAATCACGCTGCGACATCGCGGATTAATTATTATGTAAAAATTGCTTCGTTCCTTTCAACGATTAATATCAGCTTCCGAAAGTAACAGCACGGAACAATTTCAATCGCTAGTCTGCAAATGAATTCATCCGATCAGTACCGGACTACAATACCGCGGCCGTGTCGATTTAATCTGATGTTTTCTTAATTATTCGTACACCTGCATTACCTATTGACTTTCGGAAATGTTAACTATCGATAGGCGATAGCAAACTATAGAATAAAATAACAACAAGTCCTCGATTTGATACTTAAAACGCTGAACAATAAAGATGATAAAATCGATATTTTTTACTTTGCACCACCACGAGATAATCCTCGAAATCAGAAATTGATGTAAATATTATGGGCTTAATAATAATATGATAATTTACGTAACCGAAAATCCGAATAGCTGATACAAACGTGCTAAAACCGATAAAACTAATATTAATGCCTTGCAGCGCGAAATTATAAAATCGATAATTATGAAGTTTTTCTTGCGTATGCGAATAGACGCAATAAAAGCAGAACGCTGACTGCTGTGCCGTAGCTTTTTGGCTTTTGTCTATTTTAATTAATCTCCGGCCACCTTCGGGTATTACATTCAAATCTACGATCGGTTGTTCCAGATAGAGCCAATTCCCAATTTATGTTACTACAAAATTATGTAACCGGCACGCGCAGTTTAATCGAACGCGCCTTTTAGCCGGCGAAATAACTCAGCAGCCGCAACGGCGACCGGCGAGCCTTTATCTGAAAATTGAAAAAGAGCCTCAAAAACACAGGGTGACCGGCCTTCACCTGTAATTACATGGCGCGTTGCCGAGAAAGATGTTACCGGTGAGGTATCGTTAGACGCGACAATGAATCATTATCGACGCGGTAATTAATCATAATCCATGGTCTGCAATTAATGTCCCTTATGCCCGCAAGCTGTAATTAGCGATCCCCGCTCGAAAACACCTGATTTTCTTTTGACCATTAGTCGTACTTTTCCCGGAGACCGTGAACAAGGCGGAAAGAGAGGAAAAGACAACGAACGAAAAATCGTCGAAAAACCTATCATCGAGTATAGGAGATCGCGAGGAAGCCAGTCGTGGTTTAAAATGTCACGAAACAATGCCGGAAACTCGTTGGCTGGAACATAATCACGATCTCCGTGGCGAGCAACACGGACTGCCACCAATTTTCTAAATAATAACGAACAGCCGGAGAAGAATAAAAGTGTTCTCGGCTCATTTGAGTTTAAAAGAGCACACCGACCGTGCCCAACCGCAAACTGTTTTGCGAAAATCACGTTGCGTGCATTTCCATTCCGTTCCGTCCTCAAAGACACGCTTTAATTATCTCGGCATGAACATCGTGAGAAAATCGTTTTCAGCCAACAGAGAGAAAAGATCGTAACTTTTTCCTTTTCTCCGCTTCTCTTTCTGCCCCACCCCCGTCGTCCGTCCCCAACCTCCTGCCGCCGCCGCCGCCTTTCTTCCTTGTTTTAGGTCCATCGAAGCAGAGATCGGAACGCTAATCTGTTTAAATCGTTCGGAACCAGTGAACTGTTCCTTTCTCTCGAGGAATTAACGAATTCGCGCGAACTCGACAACACGTCGAACTTTGGTTTCGTAAATGTTAATCAGCTGGTATTTTACGAGAACCAAAACATACTAGAGATTTCGGAAATTTCAGACTTTTCAGTTGTAATTGATACTCGACACAGTTTCATAAATTATCACATTGACGACAATTATTTTACCTACCAGGAAAACGGAGTTAATTTTTTAAAAGTTTTGCGTTTTCTATACGAAGCGGAATTGAAATAAAAATCATTATTATACTGTTGTGAGTTTTTATAGGAACTAATAAATAAATGATTTTGAGTTTTCATTTATGTAGTTTACGTGATTACCTTATAAAATGATAATTTAGTGCCGCCATATCAGCGACATCCGCGTGCGAATGATTTATCTCATTAAAAATGAACTTTATAAAAAGAATAATCAGTTCTGGCGTGATTCTATTTTATTCAGTTTAAATGCATCGGAATTAAGAGAACTGAAAACGGATGAACATAATGATGGATCAAGAATCCGAGTCCGCGCGTAAGACTATTAAAATTTAATATGAAACTAAAATTAAATTAACGCTTTTTTTCATATCCTTGAAGAGATTGAGCAAAAAGTGGCACGTGTCATTATCTATTTTTATAATTAGATAAAAATACTATTCAACATAATAATCAATCTTGCAACGACATTTTACATAATTTTGTACATTCGAAATTGCACAAGTTGGTGAAGGTACGAACACGAATGTCCTCGTAACCGGTCAGTTAAGTGTTGACACTGTCGAAGTCGAGGAATGAAGGTATTAATAATCAATTTCTTTTGCAATGAAATAGTAAATATTCCGGAAACTATAATGGAGATTACATAAGAACTGAATCATTTATCGATATCTAAATATTGGCAATAGTTACAACTGACGTGACAGTAGGCATTCTCACAGACATGCTATACAATTGTAATAATATTCAGGGTGGTCCCAAAAAGATGATTCTATGCGCAAAAAAGAAAACAAATATACCATTTTCTTATCCGGAGTTCTCTTTTCGGGTAAATTGGCATTATAGTTTGTTCATGTTTGTAAATGATTTAGTTGTATATTCTTCTATCGCAGTTACATAGATAGTATTTACCAACATTAATTGTTGCAAACAATGTAGTAAATGGAATGTTTCCATCATTGTCAGTGTTTGTAAACAGGAACTTAGACGGAGACTATTAAATCCTTGATAAAAATGAACAAATTCATTGGCAATTTCTCAATGAATTTACGTTTGTAGTACATATTGTAATAAAAATTATACCAAATCTAAACAAATGCAACTTTGTTGATATCATCAAATCGTTTCAATATTAATGAGTCGATAAATAAACCACGGATTTTGTGCATTTATGATAAAAATGAGTTTGCCATAAAGTTGATTCAGAAATAAATACAAACTTCGATAAATAATATGAAAAGAGTCAAACAATATTAAATGTAAAACTACACAATACACCACATTTTTGTTAGATGGTGTTTTACGTTACATTACCTCTACAAAACCCATTGCATAAAGGGCGCCACTCAATGGTCGGCGTCAAGAGCAGGAAAAACTTCTGCCCGATGTTTCTGTTCTATGTTTGAACACTACCGTGAGGGAATGCGCGATCAACGTTCAAGGCCGACGCGAAACTTCGCGATAACGAAGGGAATAAATTTTCGGCGGGCTCAGCGCACGCAAAGTTTCCCTACGAAGATTTATCGTCTTGCTTCGGTCTCGGGCAGCGATTCGGGAAGTTCCGAACGAAACTGCACGGTTGTCCGGTCCCGAGAACAACAAAGAAAGCAAGAAGAGTCCCGTATCGCGTTTCTCCCGAAATCGAAAATCGAAATCAATATTACGAGCGGTGCGGCAACCGAGCGCGGCCCCGCTTTGTTTTCTATTAATTTCGCCGGATTCGTCGGGCGCATTCAATTATCGGGCCGATAACGCGATTAAAATTTCCTGCTACTGTGACACCGTAAAATACTAATTATAATACATTATTTTATTTAACGGTTATTTAATACCACGCGCGCAATAATCGCGACTCACCGCACCCGTTCGCATTTCCCCGGAGCTTCATAGACCGTATAATGAACTCTCACTGGGCAGAAACGTGAAAGCGCACAAGAATTTACATAATACCGGCATTTGCTTCGATTTCATCGAGAATAATTGAATTAATTCGCCTACCCCCAACCCCTTATCGAGCTTGTCTAAACCGCCAATAAGAAAAAATTAAGTTAACGTATCAATGATGGTGGACGAACCACCAAGCCCATTTGGAGTCTTGGAGTCGTTACCGCGGACAAGTAAGTTCGGCTTCAAAATGATCGAAATTACCGGCTGAAATTTCCTTTTAAACATCGGTTGACCCTTCAGCCGGTGCAATTTATATGTTAATTTTTTCAGGAGTTCCTGCTTGATTGCGATGCCTTGCTGGTCGCTCAAATTCTTGGAAACGTTCGACACGATAGAGGTTTCAAATGATCATTGTAACGGACCGTGGATCCCGAGGTGTCGGACCCCGGAAGCGTTGAAAGCGGGGGTGTGAAACGCATCGCGTCGGAACTCGGACGCGGTTAATCTGCCCGGCGACAGAGAATTTTCCCCGATGATTAAGCGCTTGTCAGACATATGCCGTCTCCATTGGCTCCCTTCATAGCCAGTGCCACGTGGTTCGGCCGCGTTTCCGTGAAACGCAGTCCTGTCCCTCGAACGCGTCGCGCACCCGCCGCGCCGCGCCCGGCTAATTTGTCGGCGAGTAACTTTAGGCGGGTCCTTTAAAACATCTATCCCCCCGCCCCCTCTCTCTCTCTCTCTCTCTAGCTCTCTTTCTCGCTACACGCTTCCTTTTTTTGCCCCAGCCACGTTTTTGTGGTAGCGTCAAGCCGGAACGCGCGTAATTTCCGCGTAAAGTGGACTTCATAATCACCGGTGGAACAGAAATCTCAGCAAGCCCACTATCACGCCGACGGGGAGCGAAAATTTTGTCGCGGGTCTATTGCCACTAGTTTTTAAATGTTTTCTATGAAAGGAAAACTGTAGCTTTGGTCGGTATGTTGATAGAGTTATTGAAAGTCGATGTTATTGATAGTGTAGAATTGAAACGTCGTATCGATGTTGGGAAATGAGTTAGTGGCTCCCGAAGGCGTATGCAATCGTAGGTACAAAGGGACCTCTTCTGATAAAATATGGAGCGAATATTTCATTCGAAACTGTCCAAGGGAGTTGTATTAATAGCTTTTGTCTTGTAGCGACGTACACAATTAATAATATTTAACCGTTTCGATGTTTTAGAATAGGTTTAGAAAAGCTTGTTGAAAGATATTGTGCACAAGGTCTTTAAAAATTTATCTACAGAGCTGACAGATTAATGTTGTTCTGTACGAGTAAAATTTTACAGTTACAGATGCATGCAAGCAAATGCTTCATATGTTAAATATTTTTTAAATTTATTTCCTTAAAGTTTATTTTTGTATTCGAAATAAAAGAAGCAAGTCTTTGACAACAATAAGATGTTACGTCAAAAAGATAGCATAGAAGATATAACTTGTCGATATTAAGAAAAAGTGTGATTAAAAAGTTTGTGTCTTATATAGTGTATATAAGTATATCTAGTAATATTATCATGTAATATCCGTAGTTCTTCCATGCTAAGAATAGTAGTAAGACTTCGATACTATTCCTTCCAGCGTACAAATATTTATGGAAATTAAAGTATGTAATTTGAGGGGCAATGTGTCCGTGTATTTTATACTGTTTCTACTTATAACAGAATTTTTGCTGCATTTAAGTTTATTCCAACGATTTAAATAAATTGATACTTTTAGAAATATATACTCTTCAATCATGAGTAACAGTTGGGGTTTTCTTGTGAAATGTATTTGATAGATCCACTAAAATTCTGTTTACTAAGAAATAGTCCCTTTTATTGTATGATCTATAAGCAAAGTAATAACTATTTTTCCAATATTTGAATTTGAATACTTAGTATTCCTTTAAGAATATTTTGCTGACTGTAGATCACGTGAGTTATTAGATAAGTTCACATTAAGAATTGTAGATATCACGGTAAAAGAAGGTTAAAAGTCATTTTCGTAGAAATTTCCGATACGAACTATATTTTAAAATAAACGGACTGAAAATATTTGTGTAACACGATAAAAGTACAGCAAGGACACATGCAATGCTTCAAATTAACTAACTTGATTTGTTGTTTTCAGAGAAATTAGTATCTCTTGGTAAGAATAATTTTATTTATAGCTGTAAATCAAATACTACTTAACTCTTTGGGCCACGGTGGGATTAAAAATGCCCCACCTTTTTCACGTGCGATAATGCATGGTGGAGCATTTTTATAACCTGACAAAATTTCTGTGCCATATGGGTCTATTTATTTCCTGAAATTTTGTGCCTCAAAGAGTTACATCAACTAAACAATTATTTAGACAATTTCTTGGATTATTTTTGTAACTACTTATGCATAAATTTTCAAGTCTGGTCAAATTTCTTCGCTGCTGAAAGTCACAGAGTACAAAGTTTCTCGCGGTACATTGGATTCCATCGTTCCAGGAAATACAATTTTCGAATCTCGCTTCGAAATCCTACCAATCATTTCCCCTGATATTTTTCGAAATCAGGAAGCTTCACACCGCAATACGGTCGGCGAATAAGGTGACCGATGTCTATTTAGAAATCCAGAAGACAGTTGCTCGAACTCTTACGACATTCTTTTAGCGTCGAGAAGACAAGTGAGGGCCGAGGACAAAAAAGAATTATGTTGGAAGAAGAAGAAGAAGAAGAAGAAGAAACATCGGAGGGAGGAGCGCGGTGGTGGACTGAGAAGAGAAGAAGGAGGACAAGGAGAAAGAGAAGAAAGAAGAAGAAGACGGGCGTGTGGCGTGCGTTCGTCGTACGGGACGTGTTATTAGCCGGCACCCTCTTTCACGTTGCCCCATTGCTGCTCGAGAGCACCGCTCGTCTCGTCTCCTTTTTTCTCTGATTTCCTATGCGGGGGCTAGAAACGCGTTTAATTAACATAGCTGGCGTGGCTGCATCCCTCTTCGCCTGGGTGTCGAGCAGCCAGTCAGCTTTCACGGGCCATCGCGCGCACGATACACATATTACAAACTATATTTCTCTTCCTCTTCCTCCTACGATTGCCTTGGCCAACGTCTCCCTTTCAAGGCCCGGATGTACCGAGTGAGAGTGATTTAAATGTTAACACGAAATTCCGAGATCGATGGTCCACTGAAATATACAATTCAGTTCCTTCCTGCAGAATCGTTAATGGTCGCAAGAGAACACGAATTGCTGCCTGTGCCGTAGATACTTTTGTCCTACAAATCGGCGAGTCATAGTTGTCTTTGGAACCTCATTGAATGTTAAGATGTTTCTTCCTTGACAGGGGAAATTTGCATTCAAGGTACTCTTGTAATGACAATATAAATATGAAAATGTAAGCGAATATCTACCTCTCATGTATTATGCGACATATTACATAAATACACAAATTAAACATTGAAAAGGTTAAAAATATTTTAATAGTATAAAACATTAGTAAAATTTCCTTTTGCGAACAGTTTCTCAGACAAAATAAATTTACTTGAAACAGTTTAAAAAACACTTTTACAAATGTATGTCCGGTTTTCTTGTTATCTAGGGGCACACTAATTTGATTTGCAGGTTATCTATCTACAAATAAAAGCTTATATTTTCCCGAATTTCGACCATATCAATGCAAAACATCGTAAATTTTATGTAGTATATTCCATAATATCTTGCAATCAAGAGAAATCCAAGTTCATAAATCGTATAAAATTAAACAAGATACATAGAAAATAATTTTTCATCTCGTGAAAATTTCTATAGCGTCTTTCACAGTGTTTCCTATAAGATAAGCAAACAAATAATTTACTTGATCTTATTTAAGAAGAAGAATTTCTTACTACCTCGGGTCTGGCATCGGACCACAAAGAGTTGAAATTGTTTTTCTTTCTTACCCTAAAGCCCATATATTTCGCGGCAAATTATTCCCCGTATTAATTGCTCGAATAATCGCAGAACAACCCGAGCAGAGTGTTATAAAATCGACAAAACAGTCAAAGTTTATGAGGAGGTTTACAGTGTTTATTTGAGTGCGAAACTTTTTGTTAAATGTTTGTGCAGCAGATAAAAAAGAACTGATATTTACACGCCGGCGCTTAAATCACAGTATGTGCACATGTACACAAGTAAATATATGTACGTATGTTGGGGGTGACTGGCTGTCGCGACTGCGCGCCGAGTAGCATGTGGCGAATATAACACACGCCTACCACGGAAATGCTCTTTTTGACGGATCGCCTGACTAATTTGGTCGTTGTCACCCGGTATTCCTGAGGATTAATGGCGACCACCTAGCCTACCCCACCGCGGATTCCTTGAAAAATTCCCCCGCGACCTAAGACGCACGACCGGTAAACCCCTTAATTAACAGTTCCGAATAAGAACAATAATATACCAGCAACAGTCACCACCCTCAATTTGCTCGTCAGACTCGCATCTACTCACTTGCAAAATAAGCAGATCTATTTCGATCTCCTTTGCAATTACGTGTGAACACATGAATGATACAATAGGATTCATGAGTGATCCCAAAATTGATTTCTATTCAATTTTGTAAAAAGGATTCAATATTCCATTTTTTTTATTATTTGACACACTAACTTAGAATAATGTCCCTGTATCCGCGAAAAATGATATTACTTGAAACTGTTAAGGAAGCTAACATATCGATACCGATACGTTGATAAAATAACATTTAGTTTATGACACAATTGGCAAAGAAAAATTTGATTTGCACATTGAAAGTAGTAGGAGTATAACGGTAAAATCGAAATTTCAAGTTTTTATTAAGAATAATTTGAATAGCTCTCGGAAACAACCTCTTTGGCAACGTAAAATATTTGAAATTCCTGTGCAATCAGTTATTAACAATGATTTTTGTATAAATATTTAATTTTATGTTGTTGAACTTGCTTATAATTACAGATGAACAATAAACATGACTGCGCTAACAATAATACTGTTCTTACGCGCCATTTAGCGTCACTCTGTTGTTAGCCTCGTTACGCCATCTAGTGAAATATAGAGAAAATGTTGAGTTTTATCGGCTGAGAACTTTTACCGGGAATTTTAAATACATTAATTATCTACTTTTCTGCAACCTTTACGAAATTATTTAAAATTTAGTGAATTCAAATATCAATTAAAAAGTAAAATTCCTAAAGTTATCATAAATAAAATTCCTATTTTACATTGTTTCTTATATCCTTTTCCTAAATTTAAAGTTTTCTGTTGTTTTCTTAAAATACGATACGTGTAGGGAAAGGAACCATAGTAGAATGGAAGAAAGGGGCGGATCAGATCAATAAAGATCTAGGCGAACTTTCTTGGAATTAATCGAGACCATAAATTAAACGCGAATAATTTATTTTCAAATCAGTAATACAACTTAAAGTAGTCTTTTTAGAAAAATATTGTTACAAAATAATTGTGTCATAATTAAATAGAACTCGCAAGTATGAAAGTGAAGGTCATAGCATTAAAAAATAGTGCTAACAACGATAACTTGATATTGTTGATAGCAAAACGACTAGAACAACGAAGTGTCAAATAAGGTCTGTCGAATACGAACATAGCACACACCTGACATGCTTGTTCCTGGCACAAAATTCCTTAAATATACGCTTAAAATATCAATAATAAATTGCATGAATTATCTGGAACGGCATCGATATCAGATTGGATTAAGTAGTCTAGAAAGTAGTACCGATTTCATTGGCTCGTATTCAATCTTAGGAACATTCAATGATTGCTACGAACGAATAACATAATTTACTTTGTGAAACATGTCCTTCGTCTACATTTTATTGCGACTACCGCCTATCAATAAATTTGCTTTGGAATGCACGCAACAATACAAACTATCGTTAGCCAAAGTGTGGTGTTGTTGAAATGTTGAAACGCAAATTGCTATTTAGCTTGGCACAGTGTAGACAAGCATCCGTAAATTTTTCAACATTAGTCCACACTTATTTCAAGGAACTCGGAAAGGACTTCATTCGAGACTGATTGATGGCCGCGGATAACTTATGCTCCTCTTGTAGGGTCGAGTCCGTCATCACATTTTGATAATTTCGGGTGATCCTGTCTTTATCACGGATCGCCAGATCTTGCCATTCCTTCTCTAAGTTGTTCATCAGTTTCTCCCTTTGTAACCGAGCGTCCTTGATCACAGACCTATCGTCCTCGTGCACCCATTTCTTCCACATAGCCTTTGCGTCCTGACTAAAAACATTGTAAATAAACCAATTATAATGCAGAACAAACAGATTTACTTTAAAGTGATTTGAGACTGAAGACATGTAGGAGATAAATGACAGACTTGAGGTATGAAAAATAGACGATTTGGTGAGGATCTTTTAACTAATAAATATGGTGAAGATTTTTAGAGTCAATTAAAATTAAGAATTAACAGAAGTTCATAAAATTGACATCGACTAATGTCGTATGCTTATTTTGATGCCTGAGATGAAGTTCTAGGGGCCTTAAGGACCCGTCCCTTACGACAGTGTTAAGACCACCATTAATCTTTTTGCAGACTTTAATTAATTTTTGTAGAATAATTAAGAGAATGAAAAATTATAAATTACTGCACCTTAACAGCACACGTGTACACAGATAGCAATCTAGACAACAGCCATTGCTATAGCGAGAATGTAGCTATCATCTAAGTTTTTTGCTTGACGCATCATTAGTTCCCTTCTCCCTTGAGCCTTCACCTGTTTCACCTATCTATAACGTACCGTGCAGATGTTAGTATGACTACCCGAAACTTGACGAGCTCCCAAATTTTATAGGATCGGAGAGTCTTAACCGATGATTAATCAATTAGAGTGATCAGCGCATCGTTTACTATCAACATAAATCATTTGGAACCGAATATGCTTTCCATCTCTTCAATATTTAAATAAATATTGTAAATGCTAAGTCTGATATAATTGTCACCAAATTCGCAGACAAATTGTAATGCTTGATTAATTTTATCAAATTTATCGAAGGCTGATCCAATTGGGAATCGTCATCTTACTTGAGGTTCGTCAAGGAACGAATGTACAGAATGACGAACGTCTTGGCAAGCATTTACGAAATATACGTAGCAAGTAGCGTGTATCGTGAGGCGTGAATGACTCACGGTGTACGGTTGCAACATCAACGGACTTCGACTAATTCGAGAAGCAAGAGGTGCCATTCGTCGTCCTAGACCCTTACCATCGCTCACGGTCATGTGCTGCGATTGCAACAAATCAAATCGTTGATTCGACATCTAAAAGAACCTACAACATGCCCGTCAATTGATACCTATCGATTCGATTGAATCATATCATATTATATCACGGCCCAAATATTTTTGTACAGTAGTTCTCGATACTGACACGATCGAACGCAATAAAACGGTCTCAGACAGGAAGTAACATAATTCATTCCGAATACTGGTAAGCGATCAGACACATTTATGCGCGATAATTTAAATTACTTGATTGCTGCATGCGAAACGACTGATCTCACAGTTAAGAATATTTAATTTTAATCAGATTGTTCTCGAACACTCTTTTGAATTCCTAACTGCAAAAGTGGACACTGATGTAACTTAATTCTTCTTCGTACAAACAAATTTTATTCCTAAAAAAGTGACCACTAATTTGGCTTAATCTTCACCATACTAAAATATGTTATAGATTTCTATTAGATTCTGTAAATTATCATAAATCATTCTAGACAAAAAAAAACAGCAGACAATTTTTCTATAACATACAAAATTGTTAGTCTCATACATGATACTAACTAGTTGAGCTTACCTGTACATTGTTGAGTCGCTGCAGACGCTCTCACGTTCGGCCAGTTCCTCCTCCCTCTTCCCAATATTAAGCAACCCCATCTTCCTCACCTCCTCATCTAAGTCCAAGTTGTCGATGTTGTAAAGCTGTTTTTCACGAATCAATTCGACCCTATTCCTCATGTCCCGTAGCCTTAGGGCCTCGTCCCAGGAGTGCTTGTTGCAAGCATGCAGCTCCCGTCTCGCGAGGTCTTCGATCTTGGATTTCAGCTCGTTATGAGTCAAGTAGAGGAACATCTGCTTCGAGAGATTCTTGTCGCCGGGGTCCATTCGCAGCCACGGCAAACTTTTCTCGACCTCGAATTGCCGGTTGTCCTTCCTCTTCACGTCGATCTTGCCTTGTTCTTCTTTCTCGTTATATTTGTCCGATTCGTTGGCTCTTTCAGATGTACCAGAACGAGCTGTTTCCAAGTTGTCCGATCCATTGCTGCCTTCCCGAAAGTCAGCCACGTCCTTCGAGTTGACTAAATGGACTTCCGATGAAGACGAGGGAGAATTTTCGATCAGCTTGCCACGATCTTGATAGCTATTCGATTGCGAATTTTCTTTCGCATTTTCTATACTATCTACATGTGCTACACTCTCGCCTGTCCCATCAGGAAGACCCATGGCCAGAGAAGTCGGGGAGTTTCTGCAAGAATTGTATTCCTCTGAGTCCTCGATCCTCACATTCGTGTTTTCCAGACTCCTGCGGGCGTATCGAGCAGAAAATTTTCGATTAGGATACTCGGGAGTGTCGTCGTCCTTGGAACTCTTGCTGTCATACTCGCTCATTTTACAGTTTTTGCGATAAGAGCCGTTTCCGATCTGGACGAAGTTCGTCGAATCTCTGTTGACACGAGTATATCCAAGATTGGTGTCTCTCAGAGTACTGCAAACTGAACTTGCGGGTTTGGTGGGACAAACGAAGTAAGACTGGTATCTTCGACACGTTCTGGGCAGGTAAAGACTTTGCTCCGCTCGTTTCTCTTTCAGTTTTTGCGCCAGAGCTTCCAACGAATGTTGATCGGGCCTTGATTGCAGCTTCTTTCGTTCTTCCAGTTCTCTCTTGTACGTCTCCTCCTCCTCTTTGAACAAACGTCGCAGTCTATTTCTTCTGCTTAAGAGTCTCTCAGCTTTCCTCGCTTTCTCTAGTTCGCCTTTTGGATCTACGGCCCTGTAATTCCACAAGTCGTAGTGTCTGGCGATCCTACACTCTCGTTCGAAGTATCTCGCGGTTTGCTGATAATAGTTGTACTTCTGGAACGCCTCGTTATGTTTCTGAGCGGCCAATTGGTATTCCTTCTCACGATAACGGCCTACCCTTTAACAGAACAAGCATCGTTGATCTTATAGATTAAAGTTAATCATTTTGTAAGCGCAGATCAAGTACACCACAAATTATTAGCGTTCTAATCAAATATTGGAAAATTCCATGTCCTTTTGTATATTTGGAAGTGACAGTAGTTATAAACTATAACTTGAAAAAGTTTCTTCTAATCGAAGGGTAGGAGAATATCAAAATGTTAAGCATTCTCAGCCGCTGACGTCACATTACGTCTTCATGTGAAATAGCTGAACAACTTTGACGTACTACTACGTCTTTTTATAAATCCTAGTAGACTGCGCGATCAGTCTCATTTCTCCGACTTCCTCCAAAACATTTACTAATAACAACATCATATCATTCATTTTCGAAGAAGCAACCAAATACCGACCGCGAAAGCGGTCGTAGGCTAAAGAGATTCGCAGTTCTGATCTTCAGTCCACGACCTTGAATATCAATCGACCTTCGTGTTGATCGGCACGCAGTGCATCGTAAACAGACGTGTGGGATACGTGGTAGGACCAAGGGAAGAGGTGTTTCAACTGAGAGAGTCACTGAAAGCATCCTAGAAGAAGAGGACTGTCTTCTATTTCGAGCTTGCGTCTTTCTGTGACGTCACGTCGACGAAAATATCGCGCGGTTAGGGAGGTGCAGTCGTGGCCCTGATGTGTGGTCCAGGTCTCAATCTTTCCCAGACTCCCAAAAATTCTCAGCCGTTCTGCGCTCTACGAGATTTGCCTGCTGATGATCGGGAGACGTTCGTGAGCCATCGATAACCTATTCTCTATCGTTGACTGAAAGGTTTCTCCCTTGCGTATGTCGAGATCAGTGAACCGCGTGGAGGAACCGGAAGATTTCCCCGAGCGCGAAACACGCTTGAGAAAAGTGGGTCGTAATTCTCCCACGTAAAACCGATCCCCACCTCGCCGTCTCGACATCCAGGAGTCCATCAGTGGCGCATCGTACACATCCTACAGAGGATCCTCGACGTCTACCGCGGCTCTCGCGATCCTCGAGAGCTGACACCCCGAGTGTCGTCCGGTGGGCCGATCGAGAACAAAAGGCGAACGTGATCGGAAGAAACCTGTGAGACTAAAGAAGAATGCCCGGTGCCGGTGGTCAACCACCGCAAAGGACCACCTTTAGACCGCCTTGGGTCAAGGATGGTCCGAATCCTCTGCCCATGCCGACTGCACCCTGGACCCTCAATTCCAGAAGAGACTCGAAAACGAAGGCCGACGAACCACCGCCGTTCGCGCAAGTCACGCTCAAAGTGAGTCCCAATTTTTTTCTAATTTTTGATCTTACTCATGACAACGCCACATCACCAAAACTCGATAGTTCACTTTAATAGTTCGTTATAAATTAGAATTTATATTTCCCTACAAACGTGATCACGTATTTCGAAGGAATGAAAATACGTCTAAATCAACTAAGGCTATGCCACAGAAATAAAAATTTAATCAAGAATAGTCTGTTAAATAAAACGCAGATCTTTATACATAACAATCATTTTCGAATTAGAGATTTTTCTTCTCTTTGAATAGCTGTATACCCATGTTTCCATAATATTTTAAAATTTCCACTATTTTATATTTAACCCACCCATTTTAAATCATAAATATATAAAATCTGCAGTCCACTGGTAACTGTAGCAATGACCAGCACAGTTAACATCTTGACCCTCCTTACTCATTAGTAGATATAAAATTTCCAAGACTTTCCAATTGATTTAAACCGTTTCTTTATTTTTTTATTACGAAATAATAAACAATTGTTTACCCCATGCTTAGTCTAACAAAGAAGACCTTACGTTCGATATTGTTTGGTAATTCATAATACTGTTTGAGATAATAATACCTAGGTTTGCGAAGAAATTGAAACGGTATTGCCTGATCCTATATGCGCTCATTCTACTAGAAACATGAACGGCCGAAGTATGAGGACCGTCATCCGCAGTCTTTTTCCATTCAGATATTAGGTTTCAAAGTTACCGGACTTGAGCTATTAATAGTCCGGCGTGGGTGTCAAATAGTAAGTCTGCGTTTTAAACATTTTGACGGATCAAAATTTATAGGAACGATTAATCTTAATTGTTTTTACCCGCGGAATTAGCAAAAACATTATAATGTATCAAGTCATAGTGAAACGTAATCGGTCCAGTGCTCAACCTGTTTATAATTCCAATTTATTTATTTGAAACAGAAGAAGCATTTCGAATTGCCAAACTTTCAACTTCTCTGTTTATCTGTACTATTTTTTATCATCGCATAGATATCCCAGAACGCATACTTCCGATATTTTGGCATGGAGCCACGAGAAATCGTTGAGAGCGAACAGATTTCTGATCCGTCGAAGGAAAACACAAAAAACATGGACGATGTTTCATGGACACGTAGCCAAGTCGTAGACATTAACGTCATTCTATTGTTTACAACTGTCGTGGTTACTTAGATCACCGACAAGTTCGATCGAGTTTAGACCATGCTATTCGCCGAGATCACCATATCGTGGAAATCATGGTTGAATGTTTTCCAACATATGCAAGAGTCGCGAAATCTCCAAAAATATCGATTTATTCATTTACCACGCATCCGTGAATTCATATTTTCGCGAATACTAAAAGCTATTACTGTAAAAATGATCGTCATCGTGGCTCGAACAGGCAAAACTGTAGATTTTCAATTAAGGAGTATTAAATGTAGCGGACGTTCAATGGAAAAAATGTTTGGACGTTGTGAATTGATGGTGAATCATACGCGAATTCCATGCATCAAAGAGTCTAATTAATTTCCCTTTCACGATACGAGAGCGATCGGAGAGAAGGCTGGCCCCACGGGTTCTCGCATGTAAGCCTCTGGGTCACGATTATTTAAAGAACACGCGTTTCTATTTCAAATGTCTTGCCAGCTACGTCTTCCGCCAGTTTCTTAACGAGTTTATATCACGCTTTAGCGCGAATCTCTCGATCAGTTAAGGAAATTTCTGGAATTTCACTGCAAATGGACCTTTTCATTCATTCACCGTTACTAACAGATTCTGCACAAGCGCGATTATAATTCAAACAATGATGAACCGCTAAATACCAGAAGCTAGTACTTTGTTCCGTGATAATATCATGATAATATCGTGGTCAAGTTTAAAAACTCTAGCGCCGAAACTATGGAGAAGGAAGTGCGATTCGAATTATTTAAAGACGAATGCACTTCGAGTCTTGCAAAGAGAATTTTCGAAACTTTGTTTAGAATTGAAGACATGTGAATAAGGGTGGACGGTGTTTTTTTTTCTATTTTTCCAGCTACTTTTCACGATTCACTGAGAGCATTCCTTTTGTAGAAAATCGTTGAGTCCTATGAGCAGCCGCAACGGGTTGATCAGAGATAGAAAACGGAAGCAAGCGTTCGGTCGTGAACAATGGGCCGGCTGTGTTCGACAAATTAAGTACGCGATGGCTAACAACTGGCGTACAAACGCTGCTAGCACAGAAGAATAGAATATCTAGATTCATCAATATTGATCGCTTAAACAAACCAGGCAGCAACTACCTGCATCGAACAAACACAAATTACATTTCAAACAGTGCTCACTATCCGGCGCATTAACTGTAACTATGCTCCTAACTCAACGTTTCAGAAGCTTTTAAGAACTAGGAAAATTAAATCTAAAAACAATGCCACCCAATAAATAAATAAATAAAAAATAAATGTCACCCAATATCAATAATTCAACTGGTTTGATCGATGTAAAGTATTGCAGCGAAAATGCTAATTCAGAATATTATGTTTAGATAAAAGTATGTAACGTATGTTTTAGTTTGATTGTTTTCGGTTTGTAGAATGTACCGAAACCGGAAGCAAAGCCCGCGGCGGAAACGCAGCCTCGTAAACAGAGCAAAATCACAATAATCCCGTCACAGCCGAAAAGTGAGAAGAACGCGACTAGCAAACCGGCGTTGAAGCTTCGCGAGAATGGACGGCAAGAGCCAAATTCGAGGCCACAGCTCGAACGACAGGTTCGAATCGAGAAGTCTCGATCTCGTGGTGACACTATACCTCTCTCCAAGAGTGAGAGCACCACAGGTAACAGCACTACACAGATTCCCCTTTCTCGCGATCTTTATATTCCTACTTTATATCTCTAAACCTACCCTAAACAGAAAAGAACTGAGAAATCGGATTCGAACCTCTACTATCAATTGAACAATTACAATTAACAGTTAAATCTGTTCAATTGTCTGTCACAATATTTAAATTTACTAATTTCACAATTATTCCTCGCAATAATTGCCAAATTTTCATGCATAACGTCAATAACTCTTTACTCGGAAAGACAACCTTATATGAGTCACAGAATTGTAGACTTTTTGATCATTGTGTATAAGACAAATGTTTTGTTGCACAATTGAAGACTAATCCAACACAGTTCAAAAGTAGAAACTCCTTTTCAATGAATACCCAATGAAACTGAGCTGAGGTTTACTAGACGTGTTCCCGATTACTTCTAACTGATTTGACCCCACCCCTCAAAAAAGACACAATGCTATCGAACATTCGACGCGAAATCAGGGTACAGTTTGCCACGGTAAAAATAAGATTTCCTTATAAATAGGCGCACCGACTCTGTCAAAGAGTTCTTCGAGAGCAGCGATCCCGCCGCCGCCACCGCCGCGACCACCGCCACCACCACCCGGCAGACATATCTTAAAGGACCTTCCGCCGCTCAACGAATCGCAGCAGGAGAAACTGGAGATGCTGAAGTCGAGGCCACGGAAACGCCCGGATTGGGCGAGCATGATGAAGGAAGTGGAAAGCGGGAAGAGATTGAGACACGTAAAATGCAACGACAGGAGCGCGCCCTTGATCGAGAGGGTGAACAAGGTCACGGCTGATCCAGCAGGTGATCGTCAAACAAACTTCGATCCTACTCAGATCCCTGTTGGTCGACTTCCCTAGAAGGAACCGGTTTTCGCCGAGTTCATCGATTAGTCACAGCTAGACCCCTTTTGTGCTGTTATCCTGGCAAGCACCCCCTCGAACACCACACTACCCGCCCATGTAAGACGCGATTCGAAGGGGTGTTCAATTGATGAAACTGTTAATAAAACGGTTCAACATCAGCTTTTTTCCCCAGACTACGATACGAGATATTTGTAGTATGACCTAGTCATTATTGTCCCCGTCCTCCTGCACGGGAACCCTTTCGTTTTGTTGCTGAATAATATTATTATCGTTAAGTTAACCGTTGTCTTCGTGTTCTCTGGGTTTTATTATCCTCTTTCCACTATCCTGATTGTCCCAGCACAAATGAATCTTAGGATGTATTGCGGTTATTGGGCTATCCCGTTGTCCAGAACGATGTTTCAAATTGTTATGGTCGTAGAACCACGCTTGATAATTGAAGAAACTCGTTCAGACACCATCTTCCTCTAAGTTTGAATATGTTATCGTACCGTACGCGATATCTATTGTACTGACTCGATGTTTCTAATTAGGAAAAGCACACTTTGTGTTCGAATCCGAAAAGTCGAACATGCATAACCAATTGCTGAAGCAGATTCAGGAGGGGGTGAAACTGAAGAGCGTTAAGACGAACGACCGATCAAGGCCGATGCTGGAGGGACTCAGAAAATTCCGGAGACAACTGACGATAGAAGAACAGATGCAAAAGGCTGATGAGCCTACCGACGACTCGATATCGGATGATATGGATGATATTGATGCGGTAAGAGACGACCTGCAGAGCACGAAACAAATGCTCGCATTGGAACTTAGAAACAAAGAGGCTTTAGCAAGAGAAAACAAGAGATTGCAAGTAAGCTGATCTCTATTAGTACTATTATCTAGTCTTCATTACTCGGAGATGTGTCTGCATATTTGCCCATTTTGCCGTTCATATTGTTTGCAGGCAAGAATTTTGAATCTGGAAGCTGAGGTCGATAGAGAAAGGTCTACAAAGAATGTGCAAGAACACAGGAAACAGGACGAGAAACTCACGGAATCTTTAAAGCGTGAAGCTCAGCAGGCCAGAAAAGACGCTGAGAAGTTTGAAAGAGAATTTATTGCTGTCGCTGAAGAAAGAGACAAAACGAAGAATGAATTGGAAGAGATGAAAAGGATGTATGCTGCTTTGGAGAGACGTATGAAAGCTGGTAATGATGATTAAAGCCTGTTGATACTGAACAATTATTAATTAACAGTCTTTAACTGAGGCTCACTTATTGTAACATAAGCTTAGGCTAGCAACAGCTACTAATTTATTAATAATGCCGTTAATGATCACAGGGACAACTTTGAATAAGATATCACTTCATGTTTTTAGCATTACATTGATTATATTGAAACGCTTTTGCTTTTTCTAATATTGCTTTTTCATTTTGCGCTTTTGGGATCAGAGCAAGAGCTTCATGCTGTACCAATAATAGACCTAGCAGACGATAGCGACGACGCAGCATGGTACAATGTTTCAGGAATGGCACTGGCTGGTTGTCCAAGTGCAAAAGATGTAGCAAAAATTGCTTCCCAGAAAAGTATAGATAAAAAAGAGCCAAGCGAAAGCTCAGAAGAGGAAGAAGAGAGCTCAGAAGAAGAAACGGAAGATGAGGATCCAAAAGCTGCAGCTGAAAAAAGACTACAGAGGGAAATCAAACTTTTGACTACAAAAATCAGAAATTCTAAGTAAGTATTTTAACATTAAATTAGTATATAGCAATATAAGAATTTGCAAGTATAACACAAAATAATGTTTTTTGTAAACAGAGATAAAGCTGGCAATGCAAGAAAAGAACGGCATGCATTGAAGGATCAGATTAAACAGCAACATAAATTGTTAAAAGATGAGAAAAAGAAATTTAAACACCTCCAAAAAGAAGTTGACAAAATGGCGAAATTAATGTCAGAAACTGATGACGAGAAAGATGAAGATGAAGAAGAAGAGGAGGAAGAAGTAACAGAGTCTGAAGAGGAATCTGAATCAGAGGAATCTGAAGAAGATGAAGAATCTGAGTCGGAAGATGAAGATGATTCACTAGAAGGTCAAAGAGACTTGTTACAGGTAATTGTGTAAAATATTACATATTAGTCTAAAGAACAGAAATTACTAAACGTATTAAATGTTCATAATAGCATTACATAATATTGAATCAATGAAGATTTCTTATTATTACGTGTAGAATTATATTAATACTTTTACAGAAGCAAGCTAAAAAGCATGAAGGGCGTTTGGCTGCATTAAAGAAGGGTAACTATTTACTGAAAGCACAAGTTGATAGACTTAAAGATGACTTAGCGAAACAGCGCGAAGAAAGTCTCTCTTTACAAGAAGATCTGGACTCTGTCTTAGCGGAATTAGGTTAAGTTAATTTAAGGAACAGTGAAAACTTACTATGGACAATTGTATACATACACATATAAGTATTACATATGAAAATATAGAAAATTTTCTGCCTGAAAAACCAGACACGCAAAACTAATACACATACTCACCAAAATACTTTTCATAGGAAGTCCTACACTCAAATTAAATGTTTCCTCCAATTTATCCGTGGAATATGAATGCACTTTTTTAAATCGATTAGCAAACGAAATAATTTGTTTTCCTTAGTATCTATGGAAAATGTATTAGGAATGTAACGAATCAAGAGAGAAACATTTACGCGCGCCAATCGATCAAAACAAAAGACATAAGACGATATGCAAATTTTCTATACCTTACACTGCTCAAAGTATTTTGCAAACAAAATAACGAATATTTATATTAAACTATTAAAATCTCTCTTCCTTTTTTATTATCACGTTGTAAAATATTTTATAATAAATATAATTGTTAGTTGTCGATGAAACTTTTTGATAGGTTATAAGAAACAAAAATCTGCAACACTCACATGCTTATGTGTATAACTGAAATACAATCGACGAGCAGGTTTTCTAGAATGTACAAACTTTATTTTCGTTTAACGGCGACTTCTTTTTTATTTAGAAGAGATGAAGACATAAATGTACTTATCATGGTATACTTTAGTAACTAGAAAAATGAAACTTACAACTGCGTGGCAGAGTAGTAAAAAGATGTAAGTACATACACATACATATGACGTGAGACAAAATCCCTAGCAAACTCTTCGAATGCATTGGCGTCGTAAAGTAAACATTTGATAGACTTATTAGATAAATATATTTACATGTTTGGTTCCACTCAGCAAATGTACAAACTTAATTTCTTCCTTACAATCGCATGATAAAACAGTTCTTAAACTTCATTATTATACTACCAAATTATTGATAGAAAGATTATCACGAAATATGCAAAGCTACTACATGAACAGGTAAGGATGATGTCATTGACTTTAAAATTCAAAATTATATTTGAAAATCAGAATATCGCTATAGTTCTCTGTGGGTTACATATTCTATACAATGGTGTTGTAGGTTTAGAACATTAGCTGTACCTTAAGATTTTTAAGCATGCTTGAATTATAAAAATGTATATTCGCATTTGAACATTTTCGTACTAACAAGTGTAATGACAACATTGCACTGGGAGCTAAGATGAAAAAATAAGCAGAACTTTTAGTGCGAACAATTCGTACCTCTTTCTGACGACACATTTTTAATTACTACGATGTTTCTGACAAACGCGCGTAACGCTTTCATTGTACAAAAAGATCATAAAGCAGTAATAGTGTTAAAGTGTAAGTATTTAAATTCTTATTGCTGTCTATCATTATTAATATCACTCTCAAATTACGTACTTAATATGCACAACAAAAAATAAAAACTGAAAATTAAATTTATAAAAAAAAGAATTGTATGTACATTCGTTTACATAAAAATATTGAGGTTTAACATAACATCTAGTCGAAAATTAAAACATTTGTAAAATGTACATTTTTCTTCTTCCATGTAATAATAATTGCTTATCTAATATTATAAAACGGTATATGTAGATCAATACGTTTCATTGCGCGCGTTCGTATTAATGTGAGTTCTTATGGTCAGTATATTATTTTACTGTTGTGACTTTCATGTCATTTAGTGACCATTGCGTTTGAAATTGTTTCAAACACATATACAAATAAATATACCTCTTCTTTCTTTTCATTTATACATCGACGAGTAGTATCGTCGATATGTTAATCTGACGAGTTTGAACCCCAATAATACAGACATAAACGGTTGCTTTCGTATTACACGCATCGTTGTTTTCTGCATACATAAAGAATTATAAACAAATACTGTCCGCTCGCCGTTTAAACAATGACAGTAAAATTTTCTATATTGATGAAACATCTCATTTCGATATAATAGATTACTGAATATTAAACAAGTAATGGCTGTAACTCTCGTTATGTAATTAATATTACTCAATACCAATTTTCATTGATCTACTTTTAACCTTAGCAGCTAGGGAAATTAAAAATCCATCAGGTTCCGACATATTTCATATTAAATTAACATATTTTTTATAGTCGAGATTTTGTAGTATTTCGCATTACTTATTTAATATCCTGTATGTGTGAAGATATTTGAGTATATGCACAGAACTATCCAGGCATAATGGAAAACAAAGTCTACATGAATAAAAGTAAATCAAATAGAACATTCCTTAGTCATTTGAAATCATTTACACGAGTAGCTTCTACTTAGACTGCGTAATAATAATAGTGAAACTGAACATAATAGTAGTCCTATGCTAGTCAGGTCCATCATTTTGTGTTATAAAGATACAGTACAGTGCTGATGAATGTCGATTAATAAATTATTACAAGCCATCATTCTAATTTTCATTTTCTACTGAAACAGTAATCGAATTGTATGTGCGAAAATCTTCATTGCAAACAAATACAGTTTTTCATGTAGTTTTAACTTCTGTCTTAATTCTCTTCTCTTCCACTAACTTGACGTCTGTTACATGCAGATTATGAATACTTTTCGCAGCGAACTTAATTACAGACTGTGTCGAAACTTGAGTCGTGTGTCTGAGATCCAAACGTTTAAGCACTTTACATCTCGTTAAGTGATCTAATGTTGCTTCTGTGAGTAATCTACAGTTAGACAAATTGAGTGACGCCAGATTCGATACCGATTGCGCTGGCGGAGTCGCTAACTGAGCTACGCCAGCATCAGTAACTCTACCACAAGACGATAGATCTAACGTTTCGACGTATGGTAAGTGTTGAACAATATACCTCAAAGCTACATCAGTGATATCACATCCAGCCAAAGATAAATTTTTAAGATGTTTTAATCTTGATGTCTTATCAATTAAACCAGGTCTCGAATCTGTAGGTGGACTGAGGACTTCTCTCAAACTTGAGTCATTTAACCCAAATACATGACTCAAATTTAAAGTAACCAATGGTGGACAAGTACAAGTTCTTAAAGCACATACTCCAGCCCATGTACAACCTTGTACAGATAACGTTCTAAGCTGTGGCAATCTACTCAGAAGCCAGGCTAATTGTCTCTTAGGGACATTAGTCCAGTCAAGTGACAGATGTTCCGGTTGGCGGCGTATAATACCAGTTAAATGTAAAGCTGTTAGGTGAGAATGAGACATGTCCAATTTTCTCCACAAACTAGGATCTATGCTATATCTGGCCCATGTACGGCAAACCAAGGCACAATTCGCCAGATCCTTTGTATTTAAAAATCTAAAAATAGCAAGTAATGCTGTCTTGTCATACGCTAAAGATTGTCCATTAAAATCGGGCCCTGGTCTTTGAACAGGCGGAAGCGGAACAGGCCTAACAACCACATGGGGCCTCTTCAATGACTTACTACTTGAACCTGTTAATTGTACTGCTAATTGTGTACGCAAAGCTGTTCGCTGTTCACCCTCAGCCGGTTCTCTGTCATTCCATGCCTGGAATTTTTTGTATAGAAACCATGAATATTTCGTATTCTTAGACCGTGTCAGATTCCACGTGGGGACTTACATCGCTGGGATCGGGTCTTGAACGTTTACTTGGTGTAGTAGCACGTTCAGAGTCTGTTGTCGGTGCTGACGAAGCAGCACTAGATACAGACAGTTTTCGTGCACGAGCCTTAGGTTGACGTGGTCTGCAGTCTAGATTTCGACCGCTTTCACAACACGATGGACACTCCCAACTGTTTGGTAAATCTTCGCTGACAGTTATGCTTTGTTGGTCCAATCCTATACATTCTGGATGGACAATATCAAAACATATTGAACATTCTACTAAACTTGATGATGCTGTTGGCGTTGGTTTGCCTGTATTCAAAATTAAAAATTAAAAATATTTCAATCTATTATTATTTCCTTGAACGATTTAAAAAGAAACTCTAATGATAAACTGGAAAAAGAATATATACCCATTAATGGTGCAGGTGATTGTCCCCAACCATCTAATCTACAAACTTTACAAGCTGCAGTAACTGGGAGCATAGGCCTCAAACATTGTCTCATTAAACATGTTTGTTTAGCACGACCACTTCCACCAAATTTCACCATGTCTTGACAATACATGCACTCTCCACAATCAGTCCTCGTACACGCTTCACATTTTTTACACCTAGTACGTCTTCGCCGCGGGAAAGCTCTTTCAGACTTTTCCTGTGAGTGATGCCTCTGAATCTTTGCAAAACTTTTCTTAGTTACTCTCAAGCGCTCCTGTTACGTAATGCAACAAGATATTTGTGAATATTGAAAAAGCAATAGACACTTTTAATGCACACATTACTTTTGCTTACCCTTTCTGCAATTGTTAATGGCGGTGGAGGTGGTAACACTGCATTTCCTGTTACAGCTGCTTCTGGATTATCATGTCTATGCTGTTCTACTAGACATCGAACATCATGAATTAAGGCAACAGGATCGCGAATTAGGTCAGGCACATTCTTCTTAGTAGAAGGTAGCGAATGTAAATACATAACTATTGCTTTTAAACCATGTAATTCAAACGGTGTTAAATGAATATGTTGATGGTGCTGCGGTATTGAATGTTGACGATGCGATTCAGAAATATCCAAATGACTTCTACCTAGCAACACATGTACATATCGTTCCAGGACATACCTACAATAAATAAATAAAAATTCATGAACATGTTTCAAGAATTTGTCAGAGTTTAAACAGTTTTAATCATACCATAACATTTCAGTGAAAAATGGATATCTGAATTTTTGTGGAACTTTTGTATGTTCTTCTACTTGTGCAACTTTTAATTGTTTTTCAATACCAAAACTGTGTAAAAAGTTGCCACCAAACACTAATGAATCCTGAGGTGTATAGACAGCATGTATCCAACCAGTTGGTATAAATAATGTCATACCAGCTGTTAAACTTATTCTACCACATCTGTCCACCATATCCCCAAAGAATACATCCGATTGTTTGCCACTCAATACCCATTCTTGGTAAAGAGCTAAATTCTTTTCCGTCGGAGGAATAAGCCAAAATATTTTTCCACCACGTAAGATATGATACCAAACACTAGTTCCACCAAAATCAACATGAAAGTCTGTATAACAACCTTTCACAGACATCAAACAATACTTTTGCACTTTTGGGTACATCATGTCTTCTAAAAGATTTGTAGATTCCACTTGTGCCTCTTTCAAATGTCTCGGCCAAACAACGTCTACCCAATCGACTTGCCGCACTAGTGCAGGGGATTGTACATAATTCTCTAGTTTAGTATGACTAAATTCTAAAGAGATGACATTTAATAAACGTTCTTTATTAGCATCTTCATAGTATTTCTGCCATTCTTTCATTGTCATATCTTCATTTTTTTGTGTATTGACATCCATCACATCTAATACTCTTTTTGAACCTAATAGACATATGTATACATTTTGATATATACGAATAGTGATAATTAATTTTTTATAAAATTGTTCATATAACATACCAACACATGTTCTGACATCATTGACAGAAAAATTTGAACTTGGTACTCGTAATCCCAGTCCAGATTTTTCCCTGATGAGTAATGGTATACTAAGACCATGTTTTTGTAAATATGCTAGAGTTAATTCTGAACCAGTCATTTCACGAAAAAGTCCAGAAAAATTACTAAGGTTGTATCTTTCACATTCAATCTTTTCATCGAGCTGGAAGGTTCTGCGACCCTCGATTTCTTCGTCGCCAATGGCCCAGTCATCTGTATACAACTTCCTAGTTCTTTCTCTCTATAATAAGATTTGCAAAAAATATAACGTGTGCTTAAAAATTTTGCTAAACATCACAAAAAAAACCAACACTAGTAATAACCGCTAATATTATGTTTAGTTTGTTTACCAATTGACGCCTTTTAGGCAGGGGAGTAGAGTCATCGGCCATTGCGGACACGCTGTCAGAAACGTATCACCGAAAACTCATTGAATATTCAAAGTACAGTGTTTAACGATAATCGGAGTAGTTCCTTCTATATTAAATAAAGGAAATTTCAATTATTATTTACATGTCACGTACGACAGCCTGATATTAACATCGAACTTTTCTTGAATCTTACTTTTCCAGCAAAACGAGGTCGCCATTTTGCTGCCGGCCAATGTTACCAATAAGTACCATAAAAACTTAAATTCATTCTGAGCACGTAGTGTGTTGTATTACATATACAATATCTGTATTTCAATTTACAAATTTAGATCTCTCCAATATATTTGTAAGAGTATGGTAGCACGTATATATTTGCGAATTACAAATATAAAATTTCCTATTACAATAAAACTGGATAGTGACTGTACCTAGAGATTTTACGTGACTTGGACAACTACCGAACTATCGTACATATTGATGTGGCCTATATTGCTAATGTGACGTTTAGTCTGCGGTAGTACATTTTGATAATTCATAGTTAAAAGTCGATGTTGACATATTTGTGTGGGTTATGGTGTTTTCCACATTATATTTCTGTATGTAGTCCTGGAATTGTACATACAAAATTTCTTAACATTTTTTTATATCGATAAACGTCAAAACATTCACGAAATATAGAAATATATTCTACAAGTAAGGCCTAACCGAACGAGTCAACTATGATAAGCCTACGTGACAGGCAAATTATTGCCTTAAAACAAATGTTAAATTTAAATGAACCTGAACAAAAATTGGAAGAAGCTGTACCAACGTGGAAAGTCTTAATTTATGATCGTCTTGGACAGGATATTATTTCACCATTGATTTCTGTGAAGGAACTTAGGGAACTTGGTATCACACTTCATATGCAATTGCATTCTGACAGAGATTCTATTCCTGAAGTACCAGCAGTTTACTTCTGTGCCCCGACAGATGAAAATCTTGGTAGGATCGGCCAAGATTTACAAAATGGTTTGTACGACATATATCACTTAAATTTTATATCACCAATATCTCGGCAAAAGATGGAAGACCTTGCAGCTGCTGCCTTATTTGGTGGTGTGGTATCAAATATACATAAAGTATTTGATCAGTACTTAAATTTTATATCATTGGAAGATGATCTTTTTATTCTTAGGCATCAAAATAGCGATGTCATATCATACCATGCAATTAATAGGGGAGAAGTAAAGGATACTGAAATGGAATCAGTCATGGAAATTATAGTTGATTGCCTATTCTCTGTTTTTGTAACATTGGGAACTGTACCAATCATAAGATGTCCAAGAGGAAATGCTGCAGAAATGGTGGCCAAAATGATAGATAAAAAGTTGAGGGAGAATGTTTGGGATACAAGGAACAACTTATTTGAAAGCGAAACAACTGGTCATTATAGTTTCCAAAGACCGCTTCTTATAATCTTAGACCGCAATGTAGATATGGCAACACCATTGCATCATACATGGACATATCAAGCACTAGCACACGATGTATTGGAGATGGCATTAAACAGACTTGTAGTTGAAGAAAATGTCGGTAGATCTCCTGCAGGTGGAACACGTTCAAAGACTAGAGCGTATGAGTTAGACAATAAAGATAGATTTTGGTGCCAACACAAAGGCAGTCCATTTCCTAGAGTAGCTGAAGCTATACAGGAAGAGTTAGAACAATATCGTACCTTTGAAGAAGATGTAAAGAAATTAAAGTCCTCTATGGGTATTGATAATGATAGCGAGGTGGCAATGTCAATGGTCTCCAATAATACAGCTCGTTTGACAAGTGCTGTAAATTCTCTACCACAACTCTTAGAAATGAAACGTTTGATAGACATGCATACTTCAATTGCAACTGGTATTTTAAATTTTATTAAATCGAGAAGATTGGATACATTCTTTGAGTTGGAGGAGAAAATAATGAGCAAGCAAACATTGGATAGAAGTGTGTATGATACAATAAGTGATCCAGATTGTGGTACACCTGAAGACAAGTTACGTCTTGCCATTATTTATTATATTTGTACAAATGTTTCTGATGCTGATTACAGCAAGCTAGAAGCAGCTTTATTAGCAGCTGGGTGCGAATTAAATCCCTTACTTTATATAAAAAGGTTAAGAAGTTATACTAGAATAGCAGAAATTCAAAACAATTATGAAGGCGGTGGAACTAAAACAGTTAGTATGTTCTCCAAACTCATGAACCAGGGATCATCTTTTGTAATGGAAGGAGTAAAAAACTTAGTTGTTAAAAAACACAATCTGCCTGTAACAAAAATAGTGGATGAATTAATGGAATCTAGGCAGTCTTCTCAAACTGATGATTATTGTTATCTTGATCCAAAGCAGTTGAAACACACAGAACAAATGCCAAAGAATGGGCCAACATTCCAAGATGTAATTGTTTTTATTGTAGGAGGTGGTAATTACATAGAGTATCAAAATCTAGTGGACTATGTAAAACAGAAAAGTGGTGCAGGTGTTAATAAACGAATCACATATGGTTCAACAACATTCATTAATGCAAAACAATTGCTTAAACAGCTTTCACTTCTGGGACAAGAAGTGAACTCATAATTCTTGCAAATTATACAACATTGACATTGGAGGAACTTTATATTTATCTCTTTTGTTTTCTTATGGCATACACTGAATTTTCCTATTGCTGTTATAGCCTTCTTGTAAAAATGTAAAATAAATAAAATACCATTAATTATTTTAGATATAATTTTTCTAGGTATATTTACCTGTCCCCTTCCATCAAGTTACCCTGGCACATGTAGATACGAATTTTGAATAAAATCTCTAGTGCCCCATCATATTTGGGGAGTTTTTAACGGTATGAAAGCAAGCCTGCATGCTGATTTGTTTGATCAATAGATCATTCACGTATAAACAGTAATCCTTTCGGGTTCTATGAAAAATTTGGTCACTAACTAGATAATTAATTTTCACTTAGTACAGTCTATATAAATTGAAAATGGCGTTGATACAGGAAGAAACGAAGAACTTTGTGAGACGGGCTGTTCTTACAACTGATACGCAAAAAGCTGTCTCAGAATATTTTCTATCCAAACAAGAGGAACACAATATCAAGTAATGTCACAACCAAAAAGTTTAAATAGTTCTTACAGTTGATAAGTGACAAGTTTTTAATATGTATATACGTCTTGACAACTCTTTTATTTTCAGCTGCGTAACAAGTAGAAATAAGAAAATTATTTTATATTTTCATGTACTAGGAATTAATGGATGATGTTTATAATTTCGTGAGATATATAATTTTCAAAATTTAATGTTAGAAAGTATCCAGAATGGGATAAACCAAGGGATTTCCCTGCGTCGGAAGTGGTGAGAGCCCGGTGTGACTTGGCAAAAGTCGAGGAGAAATTGCGGGAAAAATGGCTCGAGCAAGAAAAAAAGCGACAAATCATGGACGAGCAGTGGAAGGAGATGAGACGCGATGAATTAGTCCTTCGCGAGTCATTCATAAAATTTAATCGATTCATTCGAGAGAATCAGGAGAAGCGGGAGCGTGCGGAAGTAAAAATCAAGGAAGAACAGGAGCGTCAAGCGAGTCGGCGCGATGAAGTAAACAACTAACATGTCGTTTAATTTTCAACGAGTTTCATCAAACTGGTAGCTGGACACGTTTTTCAGATTGAAGATTTAACTAAAAAGTTAGATAACATGAACAGCGTTCGAGACAAGATGAAGAACTACGTGCAAGAGTATATGAAATATCAATCATATTTAGAAAGAGTGATCAACGAGACAGGAGAGTTTCAATCGATCGCGGAGATCTTTAATCGTTACGAGACTTTGATCGAAGCGAGGTCGATCTTGTCCGTGCATCAAGATAAAAATCTTCAAACATTGGAAGAGACAGGGACGGAAATAGTAAATATTTTACTTAAATTAAACATTTTCCTGGCGTTTATTAGTTTTTTTTGGACAGACGAATTTTCGTTTCGTTCTAGTATCACATTACGGAAACGAGGGCGCAGACATTTATGGCATTGAACAATAAATTGGCACTACTACAAGCAAGACATGACAAAGCGGAGGCGAAAGCCTTGAAATGGGAGACGATTGTATCGAAAATAAAGGCGAGCGCCGCGGAGAAGAATTTGAAGCACACACAGGTAAAAACGTGTTGCTGGAATTTGTACCAGCAAACCTGTAAAAGAAAGGATGTTCCCATCACTGTGAACAAAAACGACACGGAGCAACAACTCGAGCACATCAAACGCACCATTCTTGAATTGAAACGGATCATCAAGGTCGCGAAAAAACGAGCAACTAGGATGGATGATAATATCTGAAACATTTCTAGAACGTGTTTGTAAATAAGTATGTATTTTGCTCGCAAATAAAGTAAATCTTAACAAATACATTCTTACAGTTTTAAAGGTAAAGTAGGAGGTAGGCTGCAGACAAGTTACACTTTGATGTTCGATAGAAAATGTAATATTAAAGGTCTACTAATGTCTATGAAAATTCACGTGAAATCGGTTTTATTGGTTGTGTCACAGTTCGCAGGCAATAAGGTCGGGGGATAGCAACACTTGTTTCGTAAATCGGAACGATCCTGTATCCGACTGTAGCGGATTTGTCCTTTGGTTACGTCATTGGTATCTTCTTTGTATGATTTTTCTAGCTGCCGGTAAATGACAACCAGATATGTTATGCAGCAGATCAGAGTAATCTTCTTCGAGCCTTTGCTTCAACTTTTTAGTGGCTTCGGAGCGCGTTAATGGCTTTTCTAAGCCTTCGGATACGATTTGTAATTCCTCTTTTTCAATGCATCTGTAGAATTTAATTACACTTTGTAGAAGACAAAATGGTTGAAGAAACTGAAGTCAATCGTGAAAAAATGTTTCTCTCAGCGTGTGACGCGTATTCGCCATTCGGGAGATTTCAAATATTCTACGTATTAAAAAGGAAGAAAGGATGGAAGCGAAGGAGTAAGGAAGCATAAGAGTGGAGGATGGATTAAGGACTTACAGGGCGCAAGGTTGAGTGGGAGCAATGTACTTAATAGCGGGGACTCTCAATCGGGGACGTTTATCTTCATCAAGTCGTAGTTGTTGAGTCTTGGTGGCCCTGTCTACCCAATACACCTTGTGGAACATTTGCGTGATACGTTTCTCAATGATTCCCAGGTACAACATCACGTTGCTTATTGTTATTTGTTCATTGTCGCCTAGCAGTTCCAAAATCGCCGAATTGTCGCACCGTATCGCTTTGAACAACGAATCTATTCCTTTTATTAGTTTCTCCAATATGTCGTCGCACTGAAACAAATACCACGCACGCATTCGTCTAAAGGAAAGTAGATGATTCGCGAGCAAACTATCCACTTAATCGCGGTGTTCGACGTTCTAGGCTTTCAATGTTCGATAGGATTACTGGGGTATTACCTGCGTCACTTTTTCCTCGGCCGTATCGGCAAGAGCCGTCTGCTCTTCAAGTTCTGTCTTCAGTTTCTCCAATGTTTCGGTCTGCTCTTTACTTCGGTCTTCGTTAGAAACATTGGCCCCTTCTATTGCCGCAGTCAGCTGACCCATCCTCGACTGCAGACTCTCCAGCTCGTCGTTCAGTTCGTTTACATAGCTGAAGAGAGCAAAGTTTTCCTCCTCTTGCTTGATGAAATGTGCCGTCAGCTTATCGACTTCTTGCTGGCCTGAAAGATACAATAATTAGACATACTGGTTACTTACTCTTAGAAATTCGTGAGAAATTCGACGTATGCGATCGAGCTTAAGCACCGGTGTATTCTTTTATCATTTGCAAAATATTTTTATAATTTGCAATCATGGCTTGCTTCTCTTCCATCTTTGCCTTATTCTCAGCTGCACGTTTCGCATTTAAATCTGTCATTTCACGGTGCTGGCCCTTTACACCGAGGAATTCCTGCAGTTTCATTTCATTGTCCAATGTCCGCTGAAGTTCGCACATTTCCGATACGTGAGTCTTCAGGTCTCTTATTCCCCTTTAAATAAGTGAAGTTTATGATACACGTGCATCAAGATTATATTTAATTGTCGGAAGCAATGAAAATGCAATCGGTGCGTTAACTTTTCTAACACAACTGTAAATTAATTAATCGAAAGCTAGTAGATCACCGGATGTAACTACGCGTCATTGGTTCTAGATCGTTGCTCCCAGTTCATAGTTTCTAATTGAATGGCGAATAAGTCATTGTCCACGGAGTGCAAGGAACTTTCTGTCGATAAAACGACTCTTAAACTTATGAGAACAACCATTCAGTTCAGTTTCCGCGAAAATTGCTACGGGCTAAGAATGATGACAATGACGTTAGTTTATTGCTGTTTCGTGCGTACCTTTCGCGAAGAGCTTGGATTGTGTTCAATTCTTCGTCCCGCTGATTAAAAGCGATAGTAGCCTGCTCAACTAAATCATTAATTATTTGTTTCCCAGTGTTTAACTGAGAGATTGATTTGTTCCATAATGCCGTAAATTGTGCCCTCTCCTTGAGTAACGAATCAATTTCGTTGCGTACAAGTCCATTGTTAGCAATTATGCCATTGAACCTTTTCGTCATTACGTCCAGATTGTTTTCCAGTATTGTAATCGTCTTCTGTCGCTTCTCGGCAATGTCTCTTAGTTGGGTGTCCGTTCGGACTTTCATTTTCAATCCCGTGACCTCTTTCGAGAGCTAAAGAAAAATTATTTCAAGTTCCGAACTTCTTTTGCAACGCTCGACTTCTTTAACTCATTGACGTCATCATCTTTTCAATCCTATTACGGTCTTTCACAGTTAATCTCTCTGCGATGTAATTATGTTTTCATGTTTAACATTACATTGCATGTACAGCTGAATTGAAGACCGTAACAGAGTTGAATCACGACCAATACAAGCGCAAGCGATTCGCAAACCTTGCCAATATGTTTATCAAGTTCCGCAATTTCTTCTTTCTCATTCTTTATCATCTCGTCGTAATTGGACTGCATTTGCAAAAGGCATTTCAGCTTCTCTTCCATTTCTGCGTCCTTACGCAAGAATATCTTCGAGTTTGCAGTCTTGATGCGAAGCACAAGTTCCGCCTTTTCGTATTCCAAATGATCGATCATCTTAGTTTGACTCCGAAGCTGCAGCCTCGCGTCCTCTACACAAGCTGCTCGGTCATTCTCCATGATCCTGTATTGCCTCTTCAGCCTTGAAAGTTCAGCTCGTGCCAAAACCTCGAGCTCGTGCTCGTCCGGAGCTTGCTGATTTCTGAACGCCATCATTAAGGACTCAACTTCCGTTAACTATAATCTTGAACAACGTTGAACACAGTTAACACAATCAATTACAGAATAGAAGCACTTAACTACTTTGCTGAACCACATCTTTTGAATGATACTCGGAATACACGGGACACCACACAAGTATATTTAGAATCTGATTTATTGAATAATCAATTATTATAAATAATCGTAAGCCGCGTACTACTCGTTGTGTAAGATTGTTTTTATTGATTCGGTCTATTGCGAAAGGTTATGGCAACTCACTATTTATTTAACATTCGTAGAAAGTTACGCGCGCTGCATCAGAGATTACTACTGATATTCGGATCGTCCTCCTCCGTATTCGCGCCGCCTTCCACGCTGATGATCCAGAGGATCCACGGTGGAGAGGAAAACACTTTCCAGACGTGATCCTCGATGACGTTCAACGGCGACATTTGAGGAAGACATCTGCCACCCTGTATAGCTCCGCCAGCTGTACGTGCGCCACTGTTGTTCTTGTTAGTGCTTCCGGTTGCTAAGCACCCTTTCAGGAGTGTATTATAACAGGGATTTCGATTTGCCAAACATTCAAATGAATTTCTATCAGAAAAGAAAGTCGCGAATCTGAATAAACTTATTTGAACAATGATATATGCAAGATACGTAGATTTTTAGAAATGTTAATATTAACCGTTGCAAGGTAAACGTTTTTTGATAATCTTATGGTAGTTATGGCAAAATTCAACTAAATTCTTACGTATCACATCAATTTTACATATTTCTATTTCTTTGAGATAAACGGTGATTAATTAATTAGATAATGATTTAAATTGATTGAATTTAGATGGAAGATTCGTAATTTTAGGTTCAAATAGAACTACGTTCCGCCATTAGGGGTTAATATATGTAGTTGAAAATAATTTGTTGCCCATTCAGGTAACATCTGTTAACACATTCGCATCGGGCTATTTTTCCTTTTTTCATATAAGCCGGGATATTTTAGCAGTGCAAAGATATTTTAACATGTATGTATTAACACATTCACATCGGGATATTTTTCTTTAAATTTTCATACAAATCGGGGTATTTTAGCAATGTAACACTTCTTGCAAAACCAGAATAAATGCCACGTCATCCTTAAAGCACAATTGGGAAAAATGTTTTTCTTTCCCCTGAGAACTTCTTGTTTTACAAATTCGTTTAGCGTCGCGACGGAATTGCACTGAAATTGTATGTGTCACTTCTCATGAATCGCATTTTCTAACGCCTAGAAAGACTTGAACAATCTGAAGGAACGTTGTGCCAGTCATGTTTGACTTTAACTCTGACAATTTGCTTGGTTCGTAAAAAGCAGAATTGATGCTTCGTAAAGCGGGTACAAAAAATGTATCAACCAAAGAAGACGATAACGATAAAAATACCGTTATAGAATCGTAACGCAATCGGTTCAGCGGCTGTTTAAAATTTACAATCGTATGACACCTGAATCAACTTCGGCGACCATTTCCAAATGTAAATTTCAATTTGAATTCAAATGGATTATATCTCACTTCCTACGTGAAATATCCAATCTTAGTAAAATGCGATCAAAAACGTTTATAAACGTCCTGTATCAGTAATTTGTCCATCTTACTTATTCTAGATTATTTTATACTATACGTATTTCGCCAAATTATTTTATTCTATATTCGCTTTGTTAAATTATTTTACATTGTTTTATTCTGTATATACTTTGCCAAATTAATGAAGAAATGTTCATTTAACCAGGATCCGTTTTAATTCTGAAATAGAATTCAATATCGAAGAAAATTTTGTAAGAATAATACTTTGCACGAATGCGGAAAATACTTCTGTTATCTCTTATCACTGCACATTGGATTTTATGTATTTATATTAGTATATAATTTTACTTGGTTCCTGTGTCTTGCTTTTATTTTGCATAGAGATCCAGAACGGGAAAAATATGTTCTGCCATAATTTCCAATTCACAACATAGAATAAACTGAATTTTTCATATTTCAGAGACAGTATGACGAGTTGAAGCATCTGTCAAGCATAAAAAATGTTATACCGAAATTTTTTCGAACCGACGATAAAGGTAAATCGTAGGAGGATCTCGGCGTTAAATACGATTCATAGATTTCGTGAGATCGAGTCAGGTGGCGGTTCGACCAGGTGGGTTAAGTGGTGGGGGGACGATTGGTCGAGGGTATCGGCAAGGGAGAGGTTAGTATGCTTCCAGAGGGGAAGGTCGACAGGTCGATTGTCTTGTGCATGGAACGTTAGCAATCTTCTACGGAACGTCGTTCGTAGTTACCGGTGCGTTCTTCTACGATTTATTGGAGTTACCGTTCAATAAAAAGAAAAAAGAAGTATCGGCGTTACGTGAGATCGGTGATGAGACGCGAGAAAACCGGAAGTTATTCGACGGTTGAAACGGGCACGGCGAAACCTGTTCAGACGGCGGCGCAGCGCGGTCGCACGAAAACAGAATTACGATAGCTGCATTCGATCGAATTTCGCGGCGCGAGTGAACGTTTTCGCGGCGGAACCGAGACCGAGTGGAACGAATTACTTTCAGTCGGAGTGCCTCGGAGAGGTGGGAGGATCTCTACCTGGCCGAGAAGCACCGCGCGCACAATTCCGTAATATTTATTTTCTACTAGCGACTAGTGAGTGAGTCACTACCTGGCCGGCCACGGTGCGGCGAGCTGGTCGCCTCGCGTGCCCGCTTATTTCTGCGCGTGTTTCCTTGCGAACAGTGAGTTCATGGTGACGCTGCGAGTTAGTCCTGGTCATCAGTCAGTGGTATATAAACTTCGAAAAATGTTGTCGGTAGAAAAATTATTTTATCGAAGAGATCACCGAGTTTGGTGTGCCGGCAAGTATCTCAGTATATAAAAGTTCGTCGTTCCGCCTCTGTCTTCAATTAAGGATGACCCGAACGTGACTGTCAGTACCAAGAAGATTACATCGATATCCGTAGAAACGGAAGACACAACTACGGATCGCCACAGTACCCCTAATTTATCAGTGTAACGGTGCAGTGCTCAATAGGCGAGAGAGAATTTTACTGACGTTGGAATTTGTGTGCTAGTTATTTACATGTTCAGTGGAACCATGTGCAGCTCTACTGCTTATGTGCTCTTGAAAATGCATCAAGGATGATGTTAAAAGGGGGATGCCATTGTATTCTGCGTCAGCGTGTCTTGGAACGCGGTAACATTGTTGACTTTCTATCGGCCAAGTAGATATATAGTTGCTCTTTCGTGGCTCGCGTGTAGTAAGGGGGAAACGGAGCAGAACCGTAGTATTAGCCCCGTAATACAGTTTACTCCAATTCCTGTGCGTAAACCTGTCGACAGATTTATGGTACTTCTGCTGGAATATCGATCGTTTATACCATATCTCGATTACCGCGTACCAACAGTAATCTATGAAAACGATGGATAACACGACATTTCTAACGGAGAATTGTGTCGGTGAGTATGATCACAGCTGATCGTTTCCCGTAGTGAAAGACTTGTACCATCGATCAGAAAACCTGTTTGCATCCGATGTTACGTGCTGGCCCGAAGAAAAAGTGAACTTCGACTGGCTTATTACTATCGCTCGTGTCGCACGATTTATTGACAACGCTTGAAGGTGAACGTCGTGAGTCACAAGTCGATTATCGATCACTTCATTATTCCGTAATATTTTTTTAAGCAATCGTTTGACTCACTGTTGTATTATATGCGTACACAAACGCATAGGTATAACGATCCTCGCTGCAAGCACATTTGACACGATATTGTTTCCAAATACAAAGGGACTAGAATGGTACCTGTCGGTGTGCGTGCTGTCATTCATAATCTACACCGTCCAATTCGATACTGAATCGATTTCAAATTACCTGTGGGGGCAAATTCAACATTGTTTACGAGGATCAACGTTCTCGAAGAAACTTTCGGAGATGTTTTTATTTTTGAGCGTCTAATCATCACAATATGAATACCAATCGCCACGTAACATCGAATCGACTAGTCACGAGCTAGTTCGGTCGTATTGACTGACGTTTATCGTTCGTTAGCTAAACGTAACAAATGTTTCTGACGTACAACTGGCCGGCCACCTGGTCTCGTGTCTGTCGTTATTACCAACGACAGTAAAGGTCACGGTTTTACCGGAAGCTCAACATTCGAGTGACTGCCTCGAGTGCGCGAGGACGCGCGTCAAAACGAGATGCTGCCGAAAAAGGAAGGGCAACCGGAGCCCTATGCTCTCGAGGACATGATCTCCGATATACAGGCGAGACGAAATTCCTTAGATCATGAAGATCTCGAAGATCCGGTCGAGCTTCTGAAGAAACGGGATAGGGATTTAGTTCTGGCTGCTGAACTCGGCAATGCGCTACTCGAGAGGAACCAGGAATTGACCAAGCAGAGTGAAGCCCTCATTGAGGAATACTCGTCAAAGTTAGAGGTAGGTACTTTTATTTTCAACTTACTTTTTTGATGTTACAGTCTTCGCCTGTGGTTCTCGAACGTTGTCACGTGACTCTCGAACTGCTCCAAATTATTTGAAAAAATAATCGTTGCAATTTTATCTGGCTACATGTTGTTGGAAATGCCTTGTTTATTTGAACTAGATTATTTCGTTATCTGATATAATTTTTTTCATTTTATCTTTCATTCGATCAAATACTTTTTCCAATAAAATGCTCCTCGTTTTTACAATGTCAACATCGTCGCCAGCTTCGTTCGATAAAGTGTATTGATAAGGTTTATTTTAATTCATTTATGAATGTAAGTTATATGTTATGGTATTCCTAGAACAAGACGATACTATCATTTACTCATTTCGACAATTTTACCTGAAGTGGTTGAACAAAACACAACTTGAAGACCACTGGCCTAGATCGATGGGGCGTGTGTATTCATAGTTTGGAGTCCCAGGTGTGTAAAGTAGTGTTCTGAGAATACGAATGTCAGAACTGTACTGAATATTGCAAACTGTTAGAATATTTTTCGGATCAAGAATTCTTAGACAGTTATATGACTTATAAGTTATTTGACAGTTATTTGACTTACCAAAACATTGTTCCATAGTCAGTTTAGGTGTGGTGTCTGAAGAAACGAAAAAGGAATTCTTAAAAGAGCTACAGAAATTCTAATTAAAATTATTTTATATATTTTCTCAAGGAGGTTATACTACGAATTCAAAGTAAATAATCCTTTTCCGCAATGTTGACAGTAAACAACTTTCACAACTTTCATTTTTATAAGTTAGGTAATTTTATAAGTCCGGTAGGCTGATAGTTTCTTTATATTTAAACGATATTGAAGTCATTACAAATATTTTAAACAATTCGATGTTTGAATGTTTTAATTTTCGCACTAGCAATCTAGACTCTAGGCTATAGAAGTTATGCGGGTACCAACCTTTTACGTGGGTACTTTGAACTTTGTTTTATCAGAAGTTCAGGGCTTTTTGATAACATGATAATTTTAGCCCATATCTGTCGTTTACGGCGAATAACTTGTTGTTTTAATGCATTATTTATTATGGGATTTTCGCAGAGAATAATCTCTGTGACTGGTTGATTTATCATACAATGTAAATAATGAACGCCTCACTAATTATTTGCTTGAATAACTACACACGGTGATTTTAATTGCATCACTTTCTAAAATCATTTGAATACATCCTAGATCAATAATCCTTTAATTAGCGTCATGAGTTAATGATGTTGGTACGTCTGAATTTGAACGATCGGATACTGAAGCGTATCGGAAATTCTTTTGTTCCTTCCTTTGTTTTAGTAATTTTAATTGGTCTTTGTTGCTGTTGTTATTTAAAAAAGGAGTTGAATGTTGTTGTGGTAACAATGTTTAATAACAATGTTTTTAATTGATGAAAATATTATGAGAATTTTCAATCCAATAAGCAATCGCAAATTGAGTTTTTATTCATAAATATTTTTTAGAAGTAGCTTTTATTAGTAACCATTTCATTTTAACTACGCCTTCGTTGGAGAAGTGGGTAACACTGGTTATGAACCCTTCTGTCTGATAATACGATTACTAGATAATCGAGAATTAATTACTCACACGACAATATGCTTACTAATTACTGAATAATCTATAATATCATTAGACTATATTAGATTTTCGCGTGATTGAATAGAATGCTTTATAGCAATGTTGATGATCTTGCGGAAATTATAGCAGCAATAGATTTCACATGCATACATACATACATATGTTCATTTATAAAAATGACAGTAATAGGCTACGCAAATGCGGATAAAATACCGTAATATTTATACAATGACTGTACTGTAAAATACATTTTGATAGAATCTGCTCAAGAGCTAGTTTCACGCCTCCACATTTTTTGTTCAACTTCCAGCATGATTTAATATAACGGAGAAAGTAAATTTCTAAGTGTCTTGGTCTGCATAAAACTGCTCTAGAAAAATATGAATTTACATAATCAGCTGTCTAATCATTAGTCGTCCGAATCTTTCACTTTGTAATTACGAATCAAACCAAACGTGTATAGATTTCAATCCAAGTCTAATAAACATAATTATCAGTTATTCTGCACACCGCAATTTTACCGTAATCAACAATTAATTTTAACAATACGCATATATTTAAAAAATGCACGCTAATTATACTTGTAGCGAAATTTCCAGAACAAATTATTTTCCGTGAACGCGGTCACGAAGAAGAACTTCGAAATACGGAATGAGCAATAGAATTCATTAGAAAATTCTGTATAAAATGATATCTTAAAAGGTATGATATTATTGTCACGAATATCAATTTATTTATAAATTGTGCAACGCATTAATTTAATTCCATCAATCTGCGCCCGTATCGTTATATACGAGAAAATATCTGATAGTAGAGATACGATGAAGATAGAAGGAGCGGAAAAATAATATTAGATGAGATAATAAAGTCGGTTCTCAATTATCAAAATCAAACGCTTATACAGTAGCGGACATTAAGTTTAAGACCAAGAGTTGTAAATATGATTTTACCTATCTAGTTTGCATACGCGTAGTTTGTTTGTTACTATTTTTCGGTATAATATACAAACAATCATGCTCTCTCTATCTGTGAACACTTGGCTTTTGAAAATAAACGATATTGATTTTCATCAACAGTGCACGAACGATGCTCTGTTTTCTGGCAGACAAATAGTTTAAAACTAGCACTCTAACGCGACGTATTATTGTTATTGTCTCGTTATTTTACATCTTTGCGTGTTCCTTTTTCACTTTTACACTTTTTAATAAGTGTAAAAACACTTATTATCGTTGATAATAAGATATGTATAGCTAAACTATGGATAAAATTAGTTTTTTAGGGACAGACGAAAGAAAACTAGTTGTTACGTTATGCAAAGAAAATGAAACATTTTTAAAAATAGCAACGATATTAAATTGGTCAGTGACTTCTTGCAAGCAAGCGTGGCACAAGTGGAAGAAAACTGAATCTTTCCATGATTGCACAAAGCGAGGTAGACCACAAGAATCTACTGTCCACGTGGACCGTATTATTCATTGCTTAAGCAAAAAACACAAGTAATGTGCAAATTCACGTGAGAACTATTAAAAGACGACTCCAAGAGTTCGGATTGAAGGGACATATAAGAATAGAAAAATGCGGATCGCCATTATTGAAGCTCTCTAACACTGGACAGTTAATGATTGGCAAAAGGTGTTATTTTCAGATGAATCGAAGTTTAACTGATTATCATCTGATGGTGTACGGTATGTTAGACGTCGTATTGGTGAAGACCTGAAGCCAAGATGCACTTTAAGTACCGTAAAGCACGGTGGCGGAAACTTCTGTAATAATAAATATTATTACAGAAACATATTAAGAGAAACGATGCTACCATATACCAGCGACTGTTTTGGAGATAATTTCATTTTCCCCCAGGATAATGATTCAAAACACACGTCCAAGATCGTAAAAAACTTCTTTGCAAAAGAATAAATTACTTTGTTACCGTGATCATCGCAATCTCTTGACCCCAATTCAAACGAAAACCTATGGAGTATCGTGAAACATCAAGTGCAGCAATCAAAACCAAAAAAGCTCGGTGAGATTTCTTCGATAGTAAAAACTGCATGGAACAACATTTCAGTGAACCAGTATGTTATGTTAATAGACTCTATGCCAAAATGATGAGCAGAATTTTTACGAAGCCGAGGATACTCGACGAAATATTAACTTTTTAAATAGTATCAAGCTTTTCTACATGATAAAATACGTTTAATAAAAATAGTCTTAAACATTTGTTTCTTATTAAAAGAATAATTTTTCATTATTATTACATATTCTTCCAAATATGTTCATTAACATAATTTGTATTTTTGTAATAAATAAGTCGGAGTATGATGTTGTAATCAGTACAGGGCAAACCTTATATTCCTTATATAAATCTAATAAAACAATTAATCTCTTCATGCATATATCACGGTCTTAAACTTATGTCCGCTACTGTAACTCGAACCAAAAACAACTTCATTAACCCTTAATCGGTATATTGGAATCATGATTGAACCTTATATTGTGTTTCGATTTATTTTGTAGTTGGAGTTTAATTAACCATATCGTTATTGTTTTATACACATAGCTAAGAATAAAGTCCACCCAGGACTTTAAGAAATCTTAACATTTATAGTACAGGCCAATACAATTGCTATCTTTAAGGGCTAGGAAATTTTCAGCTTGGCATGTAATTTAGTTTATTAGACCAGAAATACGACAGTAAATATTTCATCCAAAACCGCTAAGAATGGTGAGAGAAGTGGTAAATACATTAGCGAAAAATATTAAACTGCAGTAAGATGTTACTGTGTTGCAATGTAGTTCTGTGGAATATAGAATTATCAGTTTTTGCAACAATTTTGATACTTGTGAAACATAGAATGTATGACGGGGAAATAAAATTTCAAATAATTGACGCCGGGAAACGTCGGTGGACTTTTTGCGTAAAGGAAAGGTTCTATTAGATTAATTGTGAGGGCGTGGTTTGCGTATAGTGTTCCCACACAGAACGGTATGTAATGTTTCATTACACCGAGAGCTCGCATTCAGGCGGCTGTATCAGACGTATTAATAGATCCGAAAACTTCCGAACGATCCATAATAGCACCCAATTACTTGGTCATCATTTTGTCTCACATGCTAATACGTAAAAGAATCTTGTCCTCTCCGTGCTACTGCGAACGGCAGTTTTTTTCCATAATTTTTCGTCGCTGTGGTGAGCTATGCAGGTGAAGGTAAACATAAATTAAAGGAAAATAACGGCGTTCGTGTTATCGCCGTTCTATATATCGGCAAAAGGTGAATAGAGTATTATGAAGCAGAAACAATCGATATGTCTTTCAGATACATTTAGTTAAAAATTGCAGATTCTTAGTTCGAGTTTAGTTTTTTTTCAGTGCACACGCAAAAATATTATATATGATTTATCAATGTGTTATAAAAACTTTTATTCTACACAATAGAAATTTGAATATCTAGAATCAATCAATTCCGACTTAAAGAAATCGCTGCTTTCTCAGGAAATCATTTAAACCAATCTTTGAACCAACATCTAAAAGTCGCGCATTCAAGATCAACCTCAAGTAGTTTTGTTCCTTTGTGACCTATTTTATATTCGTATGAAAGCATTGTACGATTTTATTTCCTTTTCACGGCAGAAAAGTATAGTACATAATAGACTTAAATGAAAAAATGTCTGGCGTGCTATCGTTTTTAGGTATAATAGATAGGAAAGTAGAAAATTTTCGAACAACTTGAGACAAATATTTCCTTTGCCTACCATTGATTCTTGTTAGTATGCATGTTTCGTAAAGTTTGTGTAATCAATTCGTAAAGATTGCGAGAAAGAAACAATGTGAAGGATTGAATTCTTTCTTCAGATCTTTAATATTGGAAATACATCAAACAGTGTACGAGAAAATTTGTGCATTAGAGGCGTTTCTTTCTCTTTAATTATTGTTCAAACATGTTTAAACGACTACAATCTTACGAAGAGTATACCGTTGTATTTGAGAGAGAGAGAGAGAGTCTACAGAATCTTTCTACATAAATTAATATACAAAAATTCGATTTTCCAAATGAAATTTTTCAGCAACTCAGAACAATGAAGTAATACAGTTTAAAGATTCGTATTTACCACCAGATAAGGTCTAAAAATCGGTTGCGGTGTTTTTGATGACAGAATTTATGTTAAAATAAAACACTTACAATCTGAAAATTATAGTCATAAAAGCTTAGGAGTTTACGATCTGACACAATAGTTACACCAGTTCGGTCGACGTTTCTTGCTTTTAGGAAACGCTTCCAGGCATCGTCCAAGCGGAACAGTCACGGTTACTCCTACTCATACTTAGAAAGACAAGCTATTCATTACCAAATGGTGAAGAGTGTTTTGCATTGCGTGTCCGCATCTTTCTAGGCTTTGAGGGGAAATTTTTATGTTGCTCGCCCGGAGAGTAAATGCGAAAACAAAAAAAAGAACGAATGAAAATCAGCGAATACAATACATTTCTCCGCGGATTTCGCCGGAATCGGGCCACGAGGTATGACTATGAATTTTCAATGCACTTTTTACGAGCATTGCGCGGCATTGCGCGGCATTGCGATCGCGGCACCGATACACATTTCTTTATCTACGAATTGTAATGGGAACGGAGCGATATTGTTGAGGTATGTAAATACATTGTGCGCTAACGAACTCGACGTCATCACTGATAACACTGTTGACGCTTGGTTTCATTTTTACGATTTGTCACTCGTGCTTGACATTTACTGCGTGTTAGTTTGCGCGTCTTTCCGATATTTGAAAGAATTTATATTATCTTCTGCACAATATACAGGGTCTCCCGGAATTCGTAGTACAACCGGGCAGGGGGTGATTCTACATAAAAAAAAAGAAAATATTTTGGTATAACATTTTTTCATCCGGAGCTCCGTTTTCGTGATAATCGACTTCAAAGTTTGTTCAACTTSTAAACGATTTRATACAATTTGCTTGTCCTGTATTTCACTGCTYCGCTTGTCTCGTGTYCGGGACAGTGTTTACAAACAGTGATAATTRTGCGRSTGAARYAATACRAAKTKTKTMAATAMYRATTAYTCMTKTTYKATYSKYYKYKRCKACTTAVWATWMSWWTGCYACMAWRATTKYYGRAMMTSWCGCTYYTWGACTGCTWCATWYATAAGWTYRCTCGATSAAWKRACAWSYKKAYAGMWTGWAMGWTATYATCRMWTKTTAMWYKTTTGAAWGMYWAGAKTAMTCWKRTCWTTCAAAMRWKTAAMAWKYGAWGATAWCKTWCAWKCTRTMMRSWTGTYMWTTSATMKAGCAAWCTTATRWATGWAGCAGTCWARRAGCGWSAKKTYCRRMAATYWTKGTRGCAWWSKWATWBTAAGTMGYMRMRRMSRATMRAAMAKGARTAATYRKTAKTTAMAMAMTTYGTAWYGTTTCMKCCGCAYAATTATCACTGTTTGTAAACACTGTCCCGRACACGAGACAAGCGRAGCAGTGAAATACAGGACAAGCAAATTGTATYAAATCGTTTASAAGTTGAACAAACTTTGAAGTCGATTATCACGAAAACGGAGCTCCGGATGAAAAAATGTTATACCAAAATATTTTCTTTTTTTTTATGTAGAATCACCCCCTGCCCGGTTGTACTACGAATTCCGGGAGACCCTGTATAATCAAGCGAACAATCGTGTTACATTATTGTTATTAAAATATTGTACAGCGACAAAGAGGTATTAAAAATTTCGGTTTGAAAAATAAATTATGGTTCTATTACATAACTGAAATCGTGAACTCGGTACAATTTTACTTCTGGTATCATATGGAATAGTGATATGGAGATTAAAGAAATAAAAGAGCGCTAATTAAAGGAATAACTAAGTTACCAGAATTAGTTGCTGATTCCTAGTAGTGCTACTTCCGCAATGATAATTAATTAAGTAGTTTTATTCAGTAAAACTGAGGAACGACTTCGATCGTATAAAGTCCTCTAGATGTACTTTACATCATTATAAACTTGCCTATTAGAAAGATTAAGCTAAATAGTTCAGACGACTGATCTTTTCCAAGGTTCTGGGGTAAGTGCCGTGCGGTCCAATACAGTTCTCTTACCAAAAAGCAATTCTGCTTTCCCTTCTTCGTGACCAGATCCTCCAAGAACAGAGTTTTCATTCTTTGGTAATGCAACGACGGTTGCTTGCCTTCTCTAACCACATTTTACATGAACAGTCAATGGCTCCACATTCGACAGCTGGGAGACTCAATGCGGTCATCAGCCGTCGCGTCACCTGTCGCCAGGACTGTTTACTCTCACTTATCCTTCGGTCCTCCCAATTCCAAATTTTCTTAAAAAGATACATTGCGCTAACATGCCAATCTATCTTTCATTCGAGTCTTAACAGAATGTCAAAATCATAGATTTTATTTTAAAGTGTTTGTGTAAAGGGAAAGCTACAATTTTCAAATACATGACAGTGTCAATGCTTCAATAACGTTCCAATTTTTAGCATTTTCTGCTCCTCCCTATTATATTAAATTTTATAGTATTGTACAATAATATATCGTTGTTGATTATTTTCTCAATATTTTTAATAAATAATTTCTTAATTTACGTTTTCATTAAATGTTGCAATTATCAGTTTTTATAAAATGTTTTTAATTTTATCTGAAACTTCATCGAACTACATCAACCAAATTTGATATTTTTTTCTCAGGTAGATACAACACTTTTAGTCAGCATATGAAAGGATTATGCAAAACCATATTACAAGGAAATGGAGAATCTTTGAAGCGTGTCCAGATTTATTATTACAATTCTTTGACAATCAAAAAACACCAGATGTCCTTTCGTGAATCATTGTATACCTGGAAGTAAGATTATGAAATTTCAATGTGCGAGAAAAAGCGCTCAGAGTCGATTCATCGAGGTCAAAGTTAGCGCCGAGAAGCTGATCAGGCTCCAGTAATACATATAATTGAAGACAAAGGGAGAGCATAAGCATACACGGAGCCGGTTCCCCTCGTCGAGGTCAAAAATAAGACGACAAGCAGAACGCGGAAAGATAGGAGACGGAGAACCGGGTACGCGGTTAGGCAGAGCGTAGTGCCGGGTATTGTCTTTGACGTTAGGTTGCTTAAGTGACTTGTTTCCACGCTTTCGTGGTTTTCTGTCCGTCGTCGAGGATTCGAGAACCCGTTGCGAACCGTCGCGACGTTTGCCCGAAGCCGCACGAATACTAATGTCTCTGGGACATGCAAAACTGGAAAAAATTGATGTCGTTGGTATCGTTCCGCGGTCCAAGCCATTTGCTTTTATGTTTTCCCGGCGATCCGGTCTGTTGTACATTCGCATATCAATTCCAGCGTAGCTTCAGCTCTTGCGTGAGCTTCTCCTGCGAAAAATACTCGTTGAGAGTTACCTAAACGGTGTTAGATCTCCTATAAAACCGCAGTTTCCGAGCGTGCTGCACTAGAATCATAATTATGCAAATACAGGATGTTCACTTCACTTTTTTCGTCCGCTAAAGAAACTGCGAGATGTAGGCTAATGCTAGAAATAAAACGTTTTGTCATTTCGCAGAATACAAGGACGAATATTGTTACTGGAGTAGAAACTGGTAACTTTTCTCTCATTTTGAATGGATTACTGTCTTAACGGTAGTGTTTCTTTTGTCTGGCTTCAGATTATTCGGAAATCCGATGAGTATTATGAGGGGTGGTATTTAGTTTTTTTCTTATTCGCATAATTGCTAGATTACAAATTTTTATGCACTTGTTATGTAATTTGCAAAAATTTAGTTGAATGTTTACCACAACATTTATGTATAATACTTTATTTCGAACACGCACGATCTCTGTCCTCATGTTAGGTTTAATGAAATAATTTGTGAGGAAAAAATTTACATAAATAGGCAGTTTAATCATTTTGATAATGCACTAGACACATCGTTAGTAGGTAAACAATGTTTAGAGTATTTTTACAGGAATAAAAAAACATTAAGCCCTTCGCATCTTGAAGTTCTAAAGAAAAAGAACAATTGACGTTCTCTGTTGCTCAACAGATCTGAACTTAGATAACGGAACACAGGATTTAATCTAGAAGCTACATTAAAAATCAAGTTCCTGCTACATGACATGAAAAATTAAATGTATGGTGATTCATGTTTAGCAGTCTACAAGAAAAAGATAGTAGAATAAAATTCTTCGTGACAATTATGGAAAAGTTCATGACTCTTTTATCTAACAAGGCACAAAATTCTGTTATTATTCTGTTATAAAATTTTTTTAGCATTTTTATAGTACTAGAAGTTTTATACTTCATGATACATATTTAGTTCATGAAATAACAAGTAAGTAATGTTCACAGAAATGCAAACACGAGTCTGTACAAATAACATAACATTCAGCTACAGAACCTTGTGCAACAAAGTCCACGGAATAGGTAACTGTGCGAGGTAGAACTACAAGTTTGTTACTATTAAGGCATATGGTACAAATACGTGTTTCCCATACAAAGATCCATTAGAAACATTTACTTAAAATTAGTGTTATATGGCTAATTGATCTCCGCGGAAGGTGATTCCGTAGAACAATCATTTTCGCGTGTAAGTCGTAGAAACGCGTCTTTCTTTCTTTCTTATGGTGCAATGACGTTTCTTCTGGACACGAGCGTGTTTTCTTCGTAGCGGATTTCTACTTCGTTTCCGCACATAATTATCGGTTACGTGAGACAATTTCATGAGAATGCGCAAATCGCTTGGAACAGACCGAACGGTGCAAATCGCGTGATAATTGACTTGTCACCAACCATTCTTCACACTCGATTACGCGATCCTTGGCGTTGTGAACCGTCGACGAGATAGACACCGTCCATCGATCGATTGCCTCGATAAGCGGCGATGTTTGCGCGGTTGTTCCCTACGTTACGCGCGCTCGAATGTTCGCTGAACTCGCGAACGCATCGTCCGGGTGCTGTGGGAAAACCCATTAATACGTTTTTCACGTCTGCTCGCTTTTCATTTTGGTTGCTGTTCCGTTTTTTTGTTCGCTTAATTCCCGACGATTTCACTTTCGCGATGCCAATGCGCCCGCGCACCTCCCCCGGTTCATGATCAGTGCGCGCGAATTTATGCATTGGCTCGTGTGAACACGTGTAAACAGAAGGCGCGTGCATAAACTATAAACGAGATGCGTGCATAATGTCTACCATCGTTCTGCGTGCCTTTGATTGTGCGGACAGGGTGATGCATTTCCGGATGTTTTTAATTAGACCCTGCCGTGCTGTTTTTATGGACTACGGATCCGGCGATGTATCGCACGTGCCGTCTATCATTAAAAATTGCTTACGTAAACAATGCCTGCTAGAAAGCACTCCGAGCCGGGACTCGACCGTTTTCTCGACATCGATTTTACAAAAGTTATTGGACAGTTTTACGATACGGAATTCTTGGGTAATGGATCTTGTGGAATTATCAACAGAAATTATTGCGATTGGTGCTGTTATATTGTTCTCGGATTTTGTATATTTGCGGCTAACAAAGTTTTGTATAATATGGTCAGATTATTTATGTTGGAATTGAATTTGTATAACATTGTAATGTAATGTTAAGCCAATTTGAATGCCTTTTGATTAATACCTGAAAAATCGGGTTAAAACATAATTCGGCTTGGTTTTGTGCTTTATCACTAAAAAAATAAAATCTATTCATGAGTAGAAGAATTTGTGACTTATCAAAATCTTGAGGGAAAAACCAAATCGAAACTTCCATGGAGATTCAATCCGTTTCATGATAGCTCTGCGATATTTTAGCGTGTTCGTTCAGCGATGATTATACCATTGAAAATTTGATTAGGGAATCCCTAGTTGTTAGTCATTGGTTCTTAAAAGATTATTGTATAAGCAGCCAAGGGTAGGTTGAGCATTAAAAACAACCGTTGAGCTCGTTAAGGATAGAATCAATGGTATGAAACAATTTCTTTTTTAAGTTTAAAAATGTGTGTGGGTTTCTTAAATAATGCGAAAAGCTGAATATAAGTTACCAATACAGTCAATGAAATGATGTGTATTGTTTTTAAAAATCGCCAAAAACATATCATACATTTATATATTTATATTTATGAGAAATCCTGGGTTATTAAAATTAACTGTCGGACTCGTGAGTACAGATTCGACTTTTTGTGATACCGATTTCGAGGGTCAAAGACTTGACTCTAGTGAAAAAGTTATTTCTTCACCATTTCCCAGCTGAATTAGACTACCTGCAATCAGCAACAAGGATATAAATCCGTGTAGACCCGTACCTCCAGTTTCAATAGGGACGTGCCACGAGATTCTGGTCAAAAGATTTTCAAGACATGCGGCTTTCCTTAGTGGCTTTTTAAACCGCACGTTAGAGGCTTCTGGCAAGGTCAATCCGGCGAGAATACGGCTTTATGGGGACCCAGGTTAATAGGTACTGGCGAGCAAACGCGCTAATCGGTGAGCCGATTACCTAGGACACGTTTCTCTTTCAATGTTCGGTCGACGGCATCGATGCATTGCGGAGCATGCATTTATTTGAATAATAACGTTCTTGAAATGCCGTGGGAATCCTTCCGTAACAGAGCTGTGAAGAATGATACGTTTTAGTGATTAGAACAGAATCTTAATAACTGTTGGCAGTAATCGGTGTTTATGTGGGAAGCCGTTGATTACAGAGACGGAAAAATATTACTTAAAAGAAAATACAGATCTCTTAATGCTTTGACTGACAAGAATTTTCTGGTTTCTCTCAGAAACAAATTAGTTAGTCATAATGCTTTTCTGAGTAATTGCCAGAATGCAGATTTTATGCATTCAATAAAAATGAATTTAAGGACATTGTTACATTGTTTTTAATGAACTACGATTACCAAAAGAGAACAAAGTTTTTCATTGAATTTATATTTGTTACAATTAACTTAGATAATTTTCATTTTGCACACAGGTCCCCAGTGTAATTATTATAAACATTTGACTTATGCGTATCTTATGAGTCGTTTAATATAGGTTAATTCTGCAGAAAAGTTTTTTTTTAATTATATAAAGTGACTTGACTAGATTAGTAATAACATTTTTTCGACTAATAACCGAGTTATAAAATATATGTATTTTCCTTTTTTTACCATTATATGTCTGCTGATATATTCCTGTCACATCTATAGTATGCAAATAACTGTTTACTATTTCCACTGAAAATGAACGTTAAATATACATACTCTCAGGCTGCAACTTTCGTATAATGCTAATGCCATTGTGAGTTGTTCGAGGGTTAAAGTTTTCTGATGTGCAGGATAAGAAAAGTAACAATAGCTTTTTCAACCTGCTCAGTGTGTTCCAGATAATATTGTGTATTCGAAACTTCGATTCATTACATTGTGGGAACTCTAATAGGCAACATGGCGCGTCCGCTGTATAAAATGGAGTACTTGAAAAGAAAGTGTATAAAGATATCCAATATTTTCTAGACCATTCTTGGAGAATATTGGAATTTTATTTATTTAGGCACAACTTTTCCGATTAGCAGCACTTCCGAGTAACTGTCGCGACAACAATTATTAACCCTTAACGGACGAGAGGCAACTCTCAGCAGCCACTGTTTCGCGCGTCAGGACGAGTGGCGAGTGAGAGAAGACGCGCGGTGTTTATGTTAACATAATTTGTATGTAAATTATATAATTGCATATAGTTGCATATAATCGTATATAAATTATATTTGTATTACGTACAAATTAAAAAAATTTATATACAAGACAGTCAACACATCCGAGAAAATCGCCTCGACCTGCTACCTCACTTAGTCGGAAAAGTCGTCGTCCGCTAAAGGTTAAACAGTTTCTCCGTTTTACGCATAGTAACTTCATCAGCATGTGAGACTACAGACAGTTGCTTTACACTCTTCTTACACCTAGTACACCCTAACGAAGCTTAAGCTCTCCTGACGGAGATTTCGGGTAATAATCCTATAATAGTAATAATTCTCTTTCATCAATATTTATGCAGCCAAATAAATATAGCAATACAATAAACATAAACTTCTTTTGTTTTCCTTACAAAATGATTATAATCGAAAAAGTTCGAATCATTGTAATTGTCAAGAAAATGATGCAGCAAGAGTCCGATAAAAAAGCGTGGCAGATACAGTATTAAGACTACACGCCATCTGCGAACAACTAGAATCACGTGACAAGCTCGAAGAAACGGTGTCCCACTACAATTCTAGCCACTTTCGAGAGATAAAAAGAAAAAGGTTCCACGCGAGTCCTGGTTTCGACGAGGAGTTCCGCGATCCTTTCGACAGAACGCGGATTTTTCGACCTGCGGTCACGAACGGGGTTGGAAAGAAAGAAGCGGGTCAGAAACGATGAAATTGAGCCGCAGCGCGCTCGCTTCTCGTTATTGTATAATTGGCCGCCTGAAAGCGGCAGCGGCATAATCGTGGTACCGTGTCGGCAATAAAAAGCGGCACTTACAACGGCTAGCAAAGACGGAGATCTAGAAAGCCGAGATTCCACGAGCTCCTTTTATTCGACGACCTGGGAATCTCCAACGCGCGAATTACGCGAATCGCTGGTAGTGCTCGCTGCTCCAGCGCGAGCTTATTCAGCCTATTACAAATTAAGATCAGCCATTAACCCCGCTATAATGTGGCGTATGCGTGATAATTAGCAGCAAAAACTACGTAGACTCGAACCCCGCACTTTCGTACTCCTCGAGGCTCTCGTGAACGGCGCTCTGAAATCGATCAGCTTATGCTGCGTTACTATGTGATGGAGTCTTAAATATTTATCGTAGTTTGGCTCTGAGATTCCGCTTCGCCGACCTCTTTAAACTCGTCTGGTGGAAAGTTAGGAATCTCTCGGTGAATTGACAGAAACGCTGCATATAAATAAATAATTAATTAATTTCGGAAAGGCTAGGACCAAATATTGGCGAAAATGTGAAGATTGAAAAAATTAGAAATGAAAATATGACAGAGGTAAGATTAATGAAAGTATCTATCGAGTCCGTTGCCTGCTATAGTCACGCTGTCAGTTCCAAACGATGTGCTGTACAGCGTAGAGAAAGAATGCTGTGTAACTGAAAGTTAGAAATTATTCACTTTTATGTCTGTCAAGAGTCGGTTAGATTAGGAGAATGCTGTTCCTCTTTGCTCGGTTTACTAGAATAATAACAAAATCATTTATTCTTCTGACTTCAAAGGCAGCATATGGTTTGATAGTTGCGTGCGCAATTGGAACAATATTTCAATATTTACTTTAAAGCGTATCGCTAATACTTGCAGATTCTATGGAAGCAAACTTGCAAATAATCAGAATGATGTTTTTGAAAGTATTTCTATAGTATGTATTATGTATCATTCAACATCTCGTTTCTAATTTGTTGCCTTCATTTTGTTCAACGATCATCTACTTTCACAATTAATATTGACGTTTACATAGGAAACGTGTTTCCTTCAAATAAGTAATTTCTCGTATCGTAACCCGTTGGTTCTCATACGTAAGCCTCATTATGTAAAGATCCTTTCCCCTTAAAAGTTCTTGCGAAATAAATGCACCCATCGTGAAATAATTAATGAGCAGTCGTGGCCTTTGGCCAGTCTAGCGAATGACAAGCTACCTTTTATTTATAGCAGCCAGGCGAAATGTGTTCATAATGCAGTAAGGTTTGAATACTGTGATGAACAAAAGTGTTCGAACATTTGTGTCATTTTACACAGACATTAATAGAGCAACTCAATTGTCTTTATGTTGTTTGCGGTATACATATGGTATGTAGGCATATACAGCATTATCGAGATAATCAAAATGTATTATAGGCTACAATAACTGCAATAATCATGTAATTCTCAATACTAACTGTCGTACTCATCATTTTACGAAAGCTGATGATACTTCCATTATACACGTGCAACAGTTATGCTGGAAAAATTGATATCTGTATGAAGATCAGCACGATTCAATTGTGTACGTAGTTCATCGCTGATCATTCTGGATCCAATTTGTTCTTTCTATTCAACGCGAGATCTCACACGTTTGCGATTCTGTGAGAAAATGTGGTTCGAGAAGTTATAGAGGGCTCTCTTCAGGGCTGTGGCGCGAAGTTTTTCGTATAGTCGCTATTTACTATCTAGCGAACGTTCGTAGGAAAGTGCCTTGCGAGATCGCGGTTAGGTGATTATGGGAGGATCCGGTGCATTACGCCTTTCCCTTTAAATATTTATCGCATTTCCTACGAGAGCTTGACTAGCTCTCTGTCGAATGCGCCAGACGCGAAACAGCTCGGCCGCTTTTCACAATTGTACGCTCAGGTAAATTAACACGGCTCGCTGGCCTTGCCGTGTATTTGGTCTTTCGGGGGTCTTTCTTCCCTCAAAATGCCCTGCAGGAATTTCGACTCTGCAAAGAGACCTTACTCGTTCTCTCAACGTTAGCTAAACATGGGACCGCTTAACGAACTGTCCAAGATCGAATGGTTCTCGACCCTTCTCGTCACTCTGAGAAATTGTTCTTTGTGTCAGAGCCGGTTGGGACAATTGTAGACGAAAGATAGTAGGGGGTCGCCGAAAACTTGGTTATTTGCACTACAGGTAAACGACGCCTCTGTAAATAAAGTTCAATTTATTTGGGCCGGATGTAATTATATGATAAAAATGTGTATCCTACGAGCACTTTTAATTTACTAATATAAATCTTCAACTTAGACTCACGTTTTATTTATTTTTGTAGGTTAATCTAGTTCAGAACATGCTAACATGAGAGCGCTTGCAGATTGAGTAAGCAGTACATTCTTTTCCTCGAAACTGTTAAATTTTTAATAAAGTTTATTCATATACACTGCTTAGATGTGACTTGAGATACCAATGACGAAACAATGCAAAAAGCAGGGATTCACAGTTATTCGGTTCCACAGGTGGTGCTCTAACGATAATGTCTCTCTGACAATGAGCTTCTTATCGGTGGTACAACTTATCATGCTGGAGTAACGATTTCTTTAATTAATTAAATTGGGCGACGTTCGTACAGGGCAACAGGAAAGCTACACCACTGGGCTAATTGAAACGTCCTGCGTGTAACAGGCCTAATTCCACACGGACCGGGAAACAAATACTCGTTCCCAGTCGCAGCAGGGCTAATTGCGCTGAAACAAGGAGATGGCAGAGATGTGGCAATCTAACGTCTAGATAGACAGCGAAACAGACCGGAAGTTCTCAAAAAAGTAAACCGTTAGCTCGGAATGTCGGAGGAGCGTTCTACCCTCTTTCCTCAGCTTGTTTGCCCGTTCTTGCATCATGATTAACCGCCTGGCGTTAGCGACTCGACGAATCTTTTGTATATCTTTCGTTCTTTCATACATTATACCTCAATCAGTCCATTAATCCATTCACACTTGACTGAAAAATTATTGAAATCAGCAACGTTTCTGGCTTTTCAGCAGTGTCAGAAATTTTTAGGAACGCAAAGGAAACTCGAGGCGTAACAACACTTCTCTCTTGAACATCGCTTTTAACAGCTCCGCGCTTAGTTTGAGTAGTCTGTCTTGTAGAGTAGCCTACAGTGAATTGGATGTTTCAGAAGGTCTCTGTTTGAGAAGCTGCAAATAAAATGAAGAATTCCTCTTTTAATTGTTTCATTATTTTTGACACTTAAAGATGTTCAATTTTTAATAGCATCTTTAAACGACAATCATTTTTTATAACATTTCATTTTAAACGCAACTATCCAAATTGACATATCAAGGATCATAAGTACTTGCAAGCTGATAGATTAAAGAAAATTACTTAACTTTTTAGCTGGCAATTACGAACAAGCTTCTCACTGAAGAATACTAATTTTTGTGTAACAAAAAATATGTATTAATTTAGATCAATTTAGAAGACGCTACTGAAAGAAAGTGCGCGCACAGGGATGAATAAAATATGTGCAGTAGTGCAAAACAGTTTGTACAAGAAATAGAGTAGTAAATTATCTATTTGGAAAATGTATTCAGATGGTAAATAACTCAGATACCAGAGGTTCAGTTAATCGAGGTTCTATTGTACTTTGATTTTAAACATTGTACAGCTAAAATATTAAGTGTGAGGACTTTTACTACCACCATGTAGATCAATACTGCGAACAGTTTAGCACCTTTCGAACGAAGTTTTCCTGTTCACGCGCTTCACCCTGTATACACATTACTTTCCTGGAATCGTGACCGTTGCGCTGAGCCACGCCACTGGTTCCGATGTTCCATCTCCATAGCCGGAAGAGATTTCGTGGAATACTTGCGGATCTCACGCGATCGGTAGCGATTAAAATCTCTCCTGAAGAGCTGGACATCGTTACTGGTTAACTTCCTGTCGGTTTTTGCCCCGTTCGGTTTGCCCGTTTTGAGACGATACAGTTGAAAAGCGTTTACTCGCTTTGGATCATAAAACACAGGGACTGTTCTACCTTGTTAGAGTCTCTTCGGGGCGAATATCGAGACGGTTATCGAGGTGCAGAAGAAGCGAGAAACCGTTTTCGCGGGGACACCCTCGAGGCGGACGGAATTAAAAGAGCGGAAAGAACAACGCGGTTGGCAGAAGAAGCTCAGTAAGATTTGTCACGAAACAGTGTACTTGCCGCAATCGTGTACCGTTACACGAAATCTCCTAGTGTTTGTTTTCAATCTTCTTGCACCTCGTTTGTTATCGTCGTCGATTGTTCCACCGGTTTCTAACGCCCTCGTTTGCCAACTTGTACAGTTGCCTCCGACTAAATGAGTGAGAAGTCATTAGGGACATGGGATTGGAATCGCAACTTAATTGACGACATTGTAAATTCTGTAACTTTTGGTTTACTGTAGCACTGGTTAGTTAGCAAAAGTATGTAACGCAAAATAAAAATAACAAGAAGAAAAGATACACTGTTTTTGATTTGAAAATATTTCACTCTCTTTTATGGCGGCAATGGCTTTGTTATCTATAGGACACATAAGGTTTGTGTACTTAAAGATCTTGTGTCCATGTAAGAAAAAGTACTATAAATACTGTTAAATAATATATTTAGATACTTATGTGTGCAAAACTATTATTAGATATTGAAACATTATAGAAGCACATTATTAGAACAAAAATACGTGTATGTTGTACACTTACAGTTGCGGTATCATTATTGATCTTGCTGTTGCAATGTACTGCTGATATAAAAGAGAATAAAATTATTTACGGTAACGATATCCAACACATTGAAAACTGGCTTTTGTGCCATAAAAAGTGGAAGCCAGAATTTGTTTGTAAAAAGTAACATGTTGCATGTTATGTAAAATCAACAGTATTAATTCAAAGAGGGCGTTATCTGACAAATGGAATTACAGCAGTATGGTTTCAACGCATGCATATTTTTAAAATTCACCACGCATTCAAAAGAGTTAATTCATTTTATCGGAACTGTCGAACAGTTCTAAAGATCGGACAAGTATTTTCTCGACGAATATATAGGGATCCAGAGAAATTGATTCGTCGATGGACAAGTTCATAGTGGTTCACAACATACCGTGACGATTTAACAAGATCCTCAAGTACAGGAATTGTTGCGAAGCATCTAGATACGCAGTGTTACGCCTTTACGAGGTAGCGCTGCGTCGCATTTGATAGTTTTAGTCCGCTGATAATTAATTGGAGTAGTTTGAACTGTTCCCGGCGGAGATAAGACTTGACGAAGTCGTTATATTCTTTCTTTACACTCTAAGGAAATTGGTAATTATGCAATATAATTTAGTTGTTTCCAAGGATTAATCAAATGGTATTCATTTCACCTGTGTAACATTTACTAATTAATATTCCTCAAGTCGGTATTTGTTTTTTTTTTAGTTCATAATTGTTTCTCATTCTGGTACAAAATATTATCGGACGAAATGATACGAAACTAATGACATTTTTAAATGTAGGAGATAGATTTATGAGCATGATTTGTAACTAGGAGTTAACCCTTTGCATTCGATTGATGACTCTGAGGCACCACTAAAATTATTCTGTCACCTTCTGAAATAATTTTTATAGTAACAAAGCTCAAATTTAGAAAAATTATTAGACGCGAGACTGTTGGTATGAATCACAAGATTTAATTTGATATATGTGTATAAAATGCATTTAGTCGCTTAAAATGGAAACACCAGAAAAATTGTCTCAGATTTACAGCTAAAATGGCTTCGAGTGCAAAGGGTTAAATGTGGAACAGTCCGATTCGGCGAACAAAGAGACGAATCTGAATGAAACGGACCCAATTCTATATCTCGCTAGCATGATTATGATGCACGCATATGTTGTCCACTTGTTTTCATAATTTTATTTTTGCCGTTGTTTTGAAGCTCGCATAGTATAGATGACCGAGAGCAGCTACATACAATATTTGTAAAAGTTGGTCAACATGTGGGCGACAGACGTCACGAATATCGATGCTAGAAAGAAAAAGTCTGTCGTCGACCTAGATAACTTGATTGGTTACTGTAATCTGCGATTTGAAACGCTAGATTTGTGGTTTTAATAGTGATAGACTCGAACATGAAGTCGCGGAACGATTTCACTCGAGATTAACGCGAAACAAGTCCAGTCATTTTGTTTGCTGTTTTATTCTTGAACGACCGACTTTCCATTTCCTTATGAATTTTTAGTAATTTCTTTAAAAGGGACGGATTTTGTAAATAATTATGTACTTTTTCGTTCCTGGAGATGAAAACTCAATTATTGGACTTTTCACCATCATTCTTAATAATTTTATATTTTTGTGCCAACTTCCGTATCCTGACTCAATCTTTTCGAACATCTTCAAATGAACAAACAATCTAAAGATGGAATATGAAGCTGTTAATTGTTGCAATCTCCTAGGAAAGTGTATCAATTACTGTAATTATATAGTACAGAATTTGATTTCCAACATTTTTATAAAACATAATTTAATATAGAATATAAAAATATACATATATCTTTCTTAATTAGTTGCTAGATACTCAGCTATTTACCCTTCTAACTGTTGGTATCTCTGGTTGACGACTGATGCGATGGGGGGTGAATTACTTATTTTCTGGTATGTCATCTCCTTGTCAGTTATCCATCCAAAATCCAAGCGAAACTCAAATTAGTCACACCGTAGCTAAGGGTTAGTTATCTCCCCCTCTACTTTTCCGGTGTACAATAGTCCCTGATAAACCCCATGAGAGTCACAACAGAACGGGCCAAGTGTACCTTGCGTATGTACCACGTAATCTCAGAAGTCTTTCTTAATAATTATTGTTGATTCTGTGTATAAGAATATTACACTTAAAATAAAGTTATTATCTTAATAACTGGTGTAATTCTTTGCCCGGGATTCGAACACAGTTAGATGTTTTTAACTATAATAGTATATTTGTTACGGAGAAATGTACATACTCGTTGAAAACAGCTATGTAACTGGTTAATAGTGCACAGTACAAACTATGCAGTTCATTGCGTGCCATTGTAGGTACCTGGATACTTAAAGGTTCCTATTGTGTTACGTCAAAGGGATCTGCAGAATCTTTTTCCTTTGTGCAACTAAAATAATTCATGACATTTCCAGAAAACATTTCCAGAATAGAACTATTTCTAGTCAAAATCCTGCTTTTATAATACCTTTATAAGGTATTTCTCGCTGACCCGGATGACTCTTGCCTTACTCTCATCCCATGTTCCCATGTAGGGTAAGCGGTCTGTCCTTTTTCCGCTCCCACAGAGACAAAAATTGTCTGGAAAGGGTCCCGGAAGCGGCTCGCGTGCGAGTCACGCCTAATTATCCCGGGTCGCGTTTTCCTTCCACGACATATTAATTCAATTGTACCGAGAGATCTTGCGGCAAGAAATTTCTGTGGTAGCGAACGCATACCGCGAGTTTTTCCTTCGTTCTCATAACAGCCGCAAGAGTCGTCGCCTGTGCGTTTGTGTGCGAAGTGCACGTACTCTCGCCCGACGCGACGGTATCGAATGACAATCTGAAACAGGAGATCGCCACGCTTGTTTCCCGAGACGTGGTTTACCGCTTAAGAGAGCACTGTAAAATAACAGATTTTTTTCTCTCGGATTCGGTCCCCACTATTCGCTCCGCGATCATTTCCTTATTTCCCACGTCTCGGCACCGCAATATCGTCGGGTAATAAGGTACTCTTGCTTTGTTCAATCACCGATCGCCGCGGATCCGAAGATAGCCGTGGAAAAGGTAATAAGAAAGAGATTTGAAAAGATTACATCGATCCCAACAAAATCTGCTCCAGCTGAATTGTAAATATTTTTCTACGAACTGTATCATTCTTTCGATGCATCCGCATCTCCGGGATTGCTATCTTGATCTAAAGAGACCTTCGACCCACCATTTTCAGTGATCCTCAATTTTATTTCAATAGCAAGTCTACAATATCTTTAATGGTAATATTTATTATCGATTGTGTAGAGAAGCACATTTAAAGTGAATGAGTTAGATCTTTGACGTAAAGATTGATAATATAGAAAAGACAAGATTTATTGTAGCAATTGTTTTTTTAACTCCCTTTTACTTCGTAGGCCCTAATAAAATCTACCTCATCTTTGATAGGTTAATTTAATTCTGATTTAAGTTCATTTATTCATCTATCAAAAGTATAATGTCGATTTTTCTTTGCAATGATATTCGAAAATGTTCAACTGGTGTAGAAATATCGTATCTCATATTTTACATGACCTTTCTTTTTTTATCTTCAATTTCCGCTGTTACCGTGAGCAACCTGCGAGTGTCGACATGAATTGACGAACCGGTTAGATTAATTCCGTTTATCTGTCGATTCAGACCGTGCACATAATTACGGAAAGTTTTCGATGCGAGATAGAAGGTGTACGTATTGTCATTCGGGCGAAGTTGATTCGATAAGATAACAGCTTCACGGAATACTAACACAGCAGTGTGCTCGTGGCTGCAGCCTTGATACATTTCGAAAGGTTCCGACGCTGCGAACTCATTACGCAATGCTGGTTTAATTGCCGGCTGAGTCACATAAGTTTTGTAAACAATAATAGTTGCCGCGAAACCGCGCGGCAGCCAGAGACCAGTCGGTGACGGTATTGCGACATACTCCTTCAGTTTGCCGTAATCAGCTTGTAATCTTGTTAATCGTGTACTTGGCCACTTTCGCGGAGATTCTGCAGATATCCTGACCGCCTTGTTTTCTAGCTGCAACCGCGATATTACCATGTCGACGCACCTTGTTGTGTACTCGAGCGAGTTTCGATCCGTCGGCAAACGTTCACTAACGTTATCATTTTGTGCAAACAAATTTCGTAAGTTCTTCGGTAGATGTTTTCTCGCTCGTGAATCATTTATTAAATTCTTCGAAAATATAAAAAGTTGAGATATATACATTCTACGAGCTACTGATTTATTGATAAAAAATATAATACATTACCAAAGTGCTCTATCGAGGATAAAGTTCCAATTATTCACTGAAAATGTTATATAAATACTGCATTATTTTTTCATATTTTTAAGTTGTTACGAGCCGAGGGCTAAAGGCAGTCGTGCGTGACCGAGGTTTCGTTTAATGGTAGAATTGGGGGTATAAGGATTAAACAATTGCGGACGAGCCGACGTCTGTTTCACCGTCGGGACCCGCAATGACAGGAGAGTGTGGACGAGCCGGTGTCTGTTTCACCACCGGGACCCACAGGAAGGTTACTCGTAGATGAGCYGACGTCTGTTTCACCGTCGGGGCCTACGAGCCGGAATAAGGATGGAGGTGCGATAAAAGAATTGCGGACGAGCCGACGTCTGTTTCACCGCCGGGACCCACAATGATAGGAGAGTGTGGACGAGCCGATGTCTGTTTCACCACCGGGACCCACAGGAAGGTTACTCGTAGATGAGCCGACGTCTGTTTCACCGTCGGGGCCTACGAGCCGGAATAAGGATTAAGGAATAAAGAATACTTAGCCTCGTAACTCTTTAAGTTGATGTACCTCGAGCGGCAAAGGTGCACCGTGGTGGATAAAATACTAGCTACTGGACGAAATGGATTTTGGATTGAAATGAATTTAACTCTGGGTTAAATATAAAATGACAAAGTATATTACAAAAGAAAGCTGTTACAAATGTAGATGTGTAATCGCGGTACCTAAGTCCCGTGCTCTCGGTTTTGACGCACTGAGAAATGCGGGGGTTCGTACAGCCTGACAGTTTTAACGAGAACGATACATAGTCTATAGCCTGCCGACTTTGGTTGCGTACTGCCCGCTGAGGGATGAAAACGGGGCCCTTTTATACACTGAAATTCGGTGGAAATCTGGGGGTAGGAATGCGTCTACGGTTTTTTGTGAAGTTTTTGATGCGTGGGAAACTGCGACGCTCGGCGTCTTCTGTTTATTGGAGACGCGCGGCGCCTTCTGTTTATCTAAAACGCGGCGGATGCGCCTAGAGTGGCTGTAGGGGAGATTAGAATTTTTCTGTAAATGGAATATTTGAAAAATACACGGTACGGCCGAGTTCGTACGTAACAAAGTATAGCTGTGTCTATAAGAAAAAAACGTTGTCACTGTTATGTCGTGGAGGAGTAGCTGCTACCATAATGTTATTTCGGCACGACACAACGGAAGAGTTTTTCAAGAAAATGCGGGTTCTTGTTCGAATTCGGAGAATCTACCAACACTTGTTCGAAGTTGAACTTATTTATTGTTTCGCACAAATACAACAGTTGAAAGTGGACGCGTGTTTTTGGAGCTCGAATGCATCTTCTTCTATATTTGATCTTATTCTAATCTTATTCTATATCTGATCTTGTTCTTGTTCTTGTTCTGATCTTATACTGCTGGGAAGACCGAAAGTCACCATCGACGTCACCTCGGTCCTCCCTACCCCTTCGACTCAAGGGTGGGTGTTACAAAGGGCTGCCCACTCGCGATGGGCCCATGGCAGTGATACGGAGTCACAAGGAACGACGTTTGGGACCGAGGAGGTGGCACCGCGAATCCTTCCAGGGGGTCCCAGTCGCGCGCGGTCATCGACACGTCGCCAACACCTGGGTGCAATATTCTTAATTGCCCCGCGTCCCAAACGTGCCGTCTTCCGCGACCGGTGGCGTACCATGTGCCTTGGGATGGTTGGAAGGTAGATTTCGAAAGTACAGGAGACAGGCCCACGCCGTAGCCAGTTTCAGAGGTCCCAAGCACATGGCCCGCCGCCATAAAACCCGACTAGGTAGTCCCGAACTGTACTTTATAACGTATATTGGAATAGTGCAATAGGACGTAACATCACTATTGATATCCTCAGTTTTTTATGAAGTTAGCTGCAGTTTTGCGAAAATGCTAAAAAAATACTTTTCAGAAACACAGACAGAACTCAGTAAATAATAACGATTTAAATCGTTTAATAATGCTATTTGAACAATTTTAATATTCTAATGCTCAAATCTAGTAAAGATAAACATAATCTAATCTAAATAGATAACATAATCTAAATATGGTTTGCTACTTTTGGAGTAGAAAATGCCAATAGTTTTTTTATATATTTACTATTTGGTTGATAAATTGCACAAATTTTAGTAACCGCATGTTCAGTCCCAATTTCATGTAAGTATTGAGATTGCACAACTAAACTTAGATAGTTGCTAGAATGGATGTAAATCTCATTGGTAGCTTGATGAAGTAAATCTTATGTGGCATACTTACTGTAGTGCGTACGGTAACTTGCTATTGTAGAGGTTCTAAAGCATTCGAGGAAGCAAGTGAAATTCCGGTACATTGATTGTGATAACAGATACTGGATTTTCACTCTCTCAATGATTGATCTACGGGATATCGACTGCCACGATTTTCAAGCGTTTCCATTCCGTTTTCTCTTTCGGCTGGTAGATTTATCGGTGTAAAACGATTGCGGTCTGATTAGGTATACCTTTCCGGCAAGTTCCGGCTGCAACATTTCCACGCGAAAGAAATTACGCAATACGGAGTTGGGAGTGCGGGATTTTAGTACGGTTCGTCACAGCAGATTGAATACCCGGCCAGGTAAATGGCTACGTTCGGAGCTAGGCACCTTTCCAGCGTGATTCAGTTGGCGGAATCGAATTAGGCTGCCGCTTACGTAAAACGATAACGCGATATTGGAGTCGGTAACTGCATTATTCGGCGTATTCTGCGGCCAATTAAATGACCGACTGGATGCTTCCAAGTGGACTATCGAACATCGATGAAGCAATCGCGATGCAGATGTCGATGATGTCACAGTTGAGTAAACTTCGTCTTCGCGGTGCGACGACGAAAACAGACAATAATTTATTTGAATCCTTTAACGCAGTAGGATGTATGTGTCTCAACGATCTTTCTTGATTGTCAGAAGGAGAATATGTGTTTCACAGATGCGTTAATTTGCAGCAATCTAAAATATCTGACTGTATACTACTATTTTTGATCGGTAATGATGGGCATTAGTAGTATAACAACATAGTGGTAAAAATTTATTATATGTGTAAATTATACATAATGGTAAAAATTTTATTTTCTACACATCTAAAATTAACAACTTTTCGTAATTTTCGCATGACAAGCTTTCAGTTCGTAGTGCAAAGTGATAATTTCGTATAAATAAGGTCCAAATTATTGTGTTTTTAGTAATTTTATTAAGCACTAGAGTATCCAATCGTTTTTTTAGACATATATGTCCTACCAGGTTTTTTAATTCAGTTTTAACATCAGCTACGAAAATATAAAAAGATAAGAGTCTTGTATTATGTTTATATAATCTGGGCAATACATATACAGTGACTCAAACAATTGATCAAATGTTCAATCGAAAAGGAAACATGTCACAGTATACCTTTCTCAGAATCTTGCTTACGACTGTTGACATGTATACGAAAAATGTGAACATTGCGTCGATACTTCACGACAGTTTAAGCCCTGTAATCGTACAAAGCGGACGTGTAATACGAATTTGTATATTCTGTGCATATTTGATCAATTATTTGTGTTAAGTTCAATTGTACAAAATTCTTTTATTTTTGGCATTCCTTAGCATAAATATAATTACTGGTAAGTCATAACGTTATTTTTAAACATTCAAGAATGCGTTTGTGATAAAATAATTAATAAAAAAAATATTTTTAGTCATATTTCATAATGAGACCAATAGAAGCATGTAAAATATCAGAAATTAAAAAACTATTAATTTCTGGGCTTTCTCATCGCCAGATTTCTAAGAAGGTACTGTGCTCTGTTGGTACTGTGTCTTCAGTACGTAAAACTTTAAAAGAAAACATACTAAAAAATAAAGCAGGACGAAAATCAAAGTTATCCGCTACCACAAAGCGATTAATCATACGGTCAATCCGTAATGGTAGTGTTGATAATGCTGTGCAGATGCAAAAAAATTTAGTCACACACCATAATATTAACGTGAACGTTGAGACAGTGCGTAATGCACTGCGAGAAGTGAATTTAAGAGGACGTGCAAAAATAAAGAAACCTCTTCTTACAAAGCGGCACAAGAAACTTCGACTGCAGTTTGCCAAAAAATATAAAAATTATACAGATCTCGATTGGGCCCGAGTAATATGGTCAGATGAGACGAAAATTAATCGTTTTGGGTGCGATGGACGCGAATGGACATGGCGAGGAAATAAAGAACAAGTGCGGTCGCATCACGTTCATCCAACACTGAAATTTGGAGGAGGCCATTATCATGGTTTGGGGTTGTATGACTAGTGAGGGCGTCGGATGCGTTGAAAAAATTGAGGGTCGAATGACTGCAACATCATACACATCAATCCTGTAGAATAGTTTAATTGGAAGTTTGGAAAAATGAAATAAGAACGCAGAAGAAGTCATTTTTCAGCACGATAACGACCCTAAACACAAGGCAAAAATCATCAAAGAATGGTTAAGAGTTCATGATTTTACTGTTTTAGACTGGCCCCCACAGTCTCCCGATCTGAACCCAATAGAACACCTATGGGGTTTACTAAAAAAAGCAGTTGCCAACTTCGATCACAATTCAAGAAGTATTATTGAATTGTGGTCAGAAGTTAAAACCGCTTGGGAAAATATTAAGGCTGAACAGTGTAAAAGTTTAGTAAATAGTATGCCAAGACGCATAGAAGCCGTACTGAAAGCGAAAGGTGGGTATACGAAGTACTAACATTTCATTTTTTCAAACTCAAAAATTTGATCATTACATAATTTGTTAATTTCATTTAATTTTATGTAAAAAGTGTAATATATTTAAGTTAATTCTGTATTATATAAACTACGAGAAATATGTATGTATTATAATAAAATATTTGGTTACATATCTTAGTAACACGTGTTCAATTAAATAAAAATTGAAGCAAAATTAAACATTTGATCAATTGTTTGAGTCACTGTACATTCTAATCATACTGTCAAAGAATTAAAAATATACATTTATCCTTACCATACATACGGGATAAATATATTTCACTGTACCACTGAAAAAGTTGATGGGACGCGTATGTCCCAATTTTCAAAATCGTTGCATCGCTTCCAAAGTTAACATCTCTAGTTCAGTATTCTCGATTTCTATTAGAAAACTAAATAAAATTACAATAGAAAAAACTCGTGTTAAAACGGCCACGAGCGCTAAATCACATGCAATCGCAGTTGAGCAGAGCTTTGATCCAATTAGCTAGTTTTTTTCTGATAATGCAATACTTCGAAACGTAAGTAGCCTACAGAAATTACTGGGCGCTTCACACCGATTGCCACGGGCTTCTCTTAACTTCCGTTCGCATTAATGTTCGCAGATCTATCTGGCTTTACTATTACCACGCAGCTATCGTAACGCGGCTGCAATAAAGATCTCGGTATTACGCGCGATATATTTGCACGCGGTTTCATATTGATGCATTAAGACTCCGGTTTAATAGCAATCCTTAGGACTGCGTATCGTCCTTGTCATAATAGTTCTGCTCATACGTTTCCTTTTCATGCTATCTTCGCTTGTACAATTTGCCTTTATATTACACTGAATCTTTATTTCATCAAATGAGAAACTACTTCCGACTTGCGTCCAAACTTTTTATGACTTTTTATCACTGTTCTCACGAATCAGCACGTGAACAGAAACTTGAACGAACGATTACTGATGCGAGCGTTAAATAAAATAAGTAGAATATTTTTTACGAGTATTATTGGGTTGGAGGGAAAGTTCTGTCGTATTTTAAAGAAAATATTTGAATTCATTTTGCTTTAACACAAACCCAAGAGATTTAATGTGACCTTCAACGGTTGTATGATGAATGCCAACCTCTTCTGCAATTTCTCGACTTGTTAAATGTGGATTATTTTCCAACATGGATCGCAAAACATCATTATCGATCTTGGATGGTTGTCCAGATCGATCACTTTCTTGGAGGCTCAGATCCCCGGAACGAAATTTGCTAAATTATCTTTGACAAATACGAACATTTACAATATCTTTTCCAAATACCGCACATAAATTTTTACATGCAACCGAAGCGTTGCAAAATATTATGCAACATATTGCAAAATATGTACAGTGTTGTAAATGCTTTATCTACTGACATGTTTTTCACTTTAAATATCACAAGTAAATGATGAACGGTAAAAAAGGACTCCTTTTATATTATACAGCAGGTAAAAAAAGAAAAGAAAATTCCCAATGATTCACTAGCCACGATGTTTTTTTTATTTACAAGAAAAATTACCTGCCTATTTAAAATACGACAGAACTTTCCCTTCAACCTTACACGAAATAGTGATAGAAAGTAAGTTGTTTTGAAAATACGGCACAAATAGTTGTACAGTAGTTCTAAAAACTGCTATCAACCGTAACTAGTAGATCAAGAGACCAGGGTTAAAATCTGCATTTTAAAGGTTATTAGTAAATATTGATAAAAAGAGTCGTTTTTGCAGAACAACCGGTCATACGAGCATATGTGTTACATAGATTGTGACGATAGACAATTTTTCTATTCCACGAATAGTTTCAACCACAGCACGTCGCGTTTTCTACACGTTCCACGCTACATTAACGCAGCGAAATCCTATGCGATGAAACAAAAGATATTTTGCAGACATCCCAAAGAGAAAAACTAAATATTTTCCAGTTGAAATATTCTGCTGATGTGTGAAGATTTTTATCACAACTAATTGGACTCCGTGGCCGTTATATTTTACATAAAATCAAAAGTTCTTTCGAGAAATATAAAGAAACATTGTAGCAGGATAAATGAACAACATTTTCATCGAAAAGAGATTTTTATACATTTACGTTTCATACATTGAAATAGCTGATACTTCAAAATTAAATATCATTTAATATATTTCGTTTTAATATATTTTAGTTTGATCAATTTATATATTCGTGAAATCATGAAAATTGAATTTTTTCTTACAGTTTCACAATGTTTGATTTAAAGCGTATAAACGCTATGTAAATTCGAGTTCGAAAAGTAATCGCGAGGTTTCGCATTACGAGATGGAACCCACGATCTCTTTGTCGGAGAATGCTTTCAGCTCAATCAGCCCGACAAACAAAGGATTCGTTTAACGCTTTAGAACTCAGTTTGAAGTGAACTGTGCAATGGATGGACCGAGTTGCGCTACCATGGCGATCGACAGGCTCGTCACGGGCCATTGCGGTCCGATTACAAGCTGCCTTCTGGTATCTCCTTTCAACTCCTTCCTCGACGAAGGTTCGCCTCGTATTACCGTTTTCTTCTGAGGGAAAGTGAACAACGCAACGCTCGTGCACCGAAAGCCGAGCAACGCTGCGTCACCGGCGAAGTGCAATGCCAATTAAGTCGCATTTGCCATAAATATCCTTTTCCAACTTTACTTATGTAAACAGATTTTTTTCGATAAATCTGTCAAAATTGTACTCAGTTATATAAGTTGATACAGTTGCTGATCTTTATTGCAAAATAATCGCTTTTAAGAAATTAATTTCTAAGTTTCATCGTATTTCTTTTGTCTTAATAATAAAAAAATTAGTGAGGACATTAACTTCTAACTGCGGTCACGAAGTCACCGATAATATGTGCAATACATCTTATATTTAATTTTTATGTAAAAATTAATATTATATTCATTCTATAAGCGATATACTCTACTGAATAGTTGTCACAAATTCAAATGTTAGCATTTAAGGCTTAAGTACATACGTACGTTCTGCGAGTTTTATGTATTTATTATAAGTTTATGTAAACCAAATGCAAAGTGGTAAAAGTATATAAAAAGTTTAGAAAGGGTCTTGTATTATTTTCAAATTATTATTATCATTGAAAAAGTAAGTCAGTGCCTACCCATTCCTCAGAAGAAACCTGTTGTTTCGACCGAGAGATAAGGCCGATATAGTTCGCTGTATAGTAAGCTGTATAGCTCGTGCCACTAGAGCTGCAAGCCCATAATTACCACCTCTTTATGACTTCTCAAAACTCACTTCTATTGGTAAACGAGAAGAGCCACAAGCTAATCGTCGCGGGGAACAAGGGGGATCGGTTGCTGACTCTACTTAATCAAGTCTTTTGTTCAGCGCGTAATTTAGCCAATAATAATCGAAAGTCTGGAATCAAAAAGAAGTGGAAGAAGGTTGATGGAGCGGGCGTTCGATTCTCCCTGCCCCTTGCCCATTGCGTCATTTAGTTTGTACGTAGTGTTTCATTCTCCCTTTCCTTGACATTACCTTCAGGTTTTTATTGGAATTTATACATTGGAACCCTGCGAACATGAGAATAATATTGCACAAGCAAAACAATTATTTTCATTTATATTTCATAAATATGTGTTCGACAGAAGAGTTTGAAGTTAATGCTATTGGGTCAAGTCAACGCTCTTGCATCTTGTAATTGTTGCATCTGTTTCATATTGTCTCGATTATTCTCTACTTCCTGACTCCCTGTCTCGCTCGCCTGTGGTTATATAAATAATACACATACATACTCAACAAAGCACAGGCACACGTCTCTGATATGTCCTAGCTGAAAATGGCGACCACGGATTAATGCAATGGTGACGGGACCAATTGTTTACAATGGTCAGGCTTGAGTGTTCGTTTCCTGGAAATTGGGGCTAATAAGAAGAGATATGCCAATAATGAAAACTTGTTTACTCTACTCTTGCGACATAATTTTGCGAGGGCGTTAACACACTTTTTTTGTACTGACTTCTTCTCAACAACGAACAGTATTTAGCTCCCGTGTTTAGCAACTAATACAAACAATTTCGATTCTGTATACTCTGCAGTTCATTAGTAAATTAGAAAGAGAAAAATTGCAGACAATTGAAAAAACAATAAAAACGAAAGAGACGAATCAGTCCATGGAATGTTGTAACTCCGAGTTTAACACGTTGACGCCGGCTTGACCCACCGGTGGGTCATACGTGTCAGACCCGTGGGCTGCGTACATTTGTTTATATTGCTTGCATTTCACAAAATAGATACTACAAAATAGGTTTATGTTATTTTATCTAAACATTATAAACAGATATCCAATAGTAAAAACATAGAAATTCAATATTATAAACTTAACATAATTATTTAATTTTTGTAAATTTCGGGCGCCGACTCACAGAGAAAATCGTGAATATCGGCGCCGGCGTCAACGTGTTAATAATAAAAAGTTGCAACTGATTGATAGAAAAGATCGGGAAGATTTAATTACCGTTAACTCCTCTTTTATGAAGATACAGTAGTAATTGGATAGTCGTTCAAGGTGGCGTTCAAAGTGTCGTTTGATTATCTCAATGTGCTTGAACAAGTTTCTTTATTATCCTTTCATGACCGTTGCGAAAAATGATCAGTATTCCTTTCTTATAGTCAGACTCCGTCAATCAACTTGTAATTGTGTCGCCATCTTTACCATTTTATGGGACTCATTGGCAGTGAATATTGTTTGCTGTATTGGTCTTGACGACAGTATTGTACTTGCACGCCAAAAGAGGCGGAAGCTCATTTTAGCTTATACTCGCGATGTTGAAGCAACGGTAATACGACCGCCAAAGGGTGCAGACCTGGTCAAACGCTGCGAGAGTTCGAGGACCACGTCTTGACTCTCTGTCGGCGGTAAGGAATTTTTTCTTTATGATTTTTGTTTCCTGAGCGGATAGCAGCAAAATAAAAATCAATCAGATTGGAGAGCCTACACTCCAGTCTGTACATAGCAACAGTGGTGGGTGATTGCATCTTGTTCACAATCTTGTGGCAGTTTGTCGTATGTGTTCCTATGCCGCATGCCACATAATATTAAAGAAGATGCAACATGCAAGCGGAGATACCTTGTATATTCGTCAGAGCGGTCAAAATCCTTTATATATTCTAAATTGGGCTTAGTTTCATGAGTCGAATAAATTTTCATCCGTCGATGGCGGGTGACCAGTACCTTCACACACACACCAACGGGCAGTAGAGCAAAACTGTAGCAAGACGCAGTGACGGGTGACTAGCACCTCATGCAAGCACGGCACTTATGTAGATAAGTATTTATCAGTATTTCGAAGATAGTGTCTCGCCAAGTAGCCGAATGGACAACAAGATTCACATTCAGACTCTCCAGCTACAAGATACCGTCCCACCCCCAGTCTAGGCGGGATATTTGCCATTGTCCTCGTTAGCCGACTATTGAGAATATCATTCCCCGCCTCCACTACTCGAAAATGAATAGTGGAGGGGGCTGAACTTGACGACAACGAAACAAAAGTAAAAAGCAGAAACGATATACTTCGTACGATAAGATCTCGCAATCGTGACCGCCACCGTCTACCGAAATCACCGCCATCCGTAATCCCTGTTGGTGTCACTATTGGAAGACTGACTATCGATACGGTATAGAATAGTAAATCTGCATAAAATTTAATGGAGTAATATTATTAAATAATTCAAGACATTTAATTGAAATATTAAAAATGTGAAGAATAAAGTTCATGAAGAAGAAAAACGTTTAAAAGTGCACAGAAAACGAAATGAAAGAATAACATAATATAAAACATCTAAACAATGATCATTTTTATCCAAACAGTCAGAATATCGAACACTCTGTGAGAGACGTTATCTTGTATAAGAGACATAACTATCCCAAGTCAGTCCAAAGAAATTCAGAACAAATCTTTTAATAAAGGAAAAGTCTTAGGCGTCGTCGTACCGTGTAATTGTATTCCCTACGAATATTACTGTGCTTTGCAAACAAAGGAAACACGATCAGACTATTTCTGGCTATCCTTATCTAATTTCGTAATGGAAACCGCCAAAAGTCCGTAAAATTTGTGGCCACTAAATCAAGGATTTAAAGAAAAAAGAGTTAGAATGGAGTTTCGGTTGAGGTTTCTGCGAACAGGATATTAAATATCGAGACAGCCTTGTAATGGAGAAACATCGTTACCACGACAATTTTAATGACAATCTGGATGGTTGTGTCAAGGCTTGCTGGATCAAGATTCGCGGCGATACGTACCATTCGCAGTTCATTTTGTTTCCCTGTTTCGGTTATTTCCCTTTCTATTGAACGGATGTCTGTCTCCTCGAGCAGAAAGCGACAGGAGCTCAGCCATTAAATTTTCCTGCAATTTGTCACATGAGACATTCGGCGAGTTGTTGTATTCTTGATGGGTAGCGTGTAGGTGATACCTCCATTGGAGTAGCACTGTTGCAGTATAATTGTATTTGCGATCAAATTTGAGTCGTCAGGTCCTGCGGGTGTTTTTTCTTGTCTCCTATTGATACGAAGCGTGTATAAGGAATGAGCTAACGGATTTGGATGATTTGTTGTTCTTGTTTTAAATTTGGCGGATATTCGCTGTATTTTATCCTTTACGGATGGATCCGTATGGATGGCCGTGCAATTAGAATAATTTTTGTTTGTCAGGCACATTTTCTGTTTGGATACCTTATAATTTTTAATTCTTACTGTAAAGTCCTCTTACCACGCCGGTTTTAATTCGCCGTTGTTATTTATGATTATTTGGCGTTAACAATTATGTCATCTTATAATGGTCGACATTAAAAATATATAAACTTATGAATTTATGTAAACAATTTCGTTACAATCGTTACGTTTATAATAATTTTGGGAGAAAGTTTATCGCCAGCCTTTACTTCTTAGTAGAACGTTCTAGCAGAATGTATATTATATAGACGGTTCAAAAGAAAATTAGCACAAATCCATTTTTCTTTGAAAATGAGTTTCGCATTGCAAACACATCTTTATCATAGAATGGTTTGATCGATAAATCAATATAGCTGTCTTTTTCATACAGAGAAATAGATAACAGCACTTATATTGACTACGGAATGCTTAAACAAAATTGATCAGAGGGAAATGCATTTTCTACAAAAACATTGACAATTTTCTTTTGTTTCCCTTCTGGTTAAGTTCATTTGTATTTTTCATTTCATTAGTATCTGCGTAATCCTCATTAGTCAGAACTGTTTTCTCAATGTCTTTTTTGTACTTCACGTTTCTCAACTAATTTCCTAATCTTCTCAAACGTTAACAAATCCGAAGAAACGTTAATGACTGGAATTCTTCTATAAATAGCGTTCTCCACAGTGATTTCCAAACCAGTCGGCAAGTATACCTATATTTACCGTCTATTCTTATTGTTGCGAAACGTGGCGAATGTATTGGTATCGCGCACTATTCGCTTCCCAAAGAAAAAATTAACTTTATTGGGATATTTAGGTGTAAAACAAGCCGACTGTGTGCTCGTATTTACTGTATATTGTGTATGGCAGAACTTGAATGTGTGTTATGTTGGATGTGTTCTGCTCGATGGTTGTTGAATGTATGACTGTGAATGAATGTTTTTAAATGAATGTGATGTCTGTTTCTCGTGTTTTCGGGTGGAAAGTTGTCCCGCGGAAAATTACCATTTTAGTCAAAAGAACTACTCTGACACCCTCGTCTGGCATGATCGACGAGTAATTTCCGGCCGCGGTGTCGATTTTGATCAATGAATCGAAATTGCATATTTTGGCGGAAAATGCACGCGTCCTATTGGCGGAGCCCTTGGAGAGGCCTTTGTTTCGGACCATCTTCACCCTGAAAGGGGGCCCTCCTTCGCAAGATGCTCAGCCGATGGATTTTTCCGTGATGCACATGGTATCAGAATGGTTACTTAAGATGTTTTCGAATTGTACGGATATGTTAAGGTTAATTAGGGGGTACTATCAGGAATAGCACCTCCAATAAACTGAGTCACCGAACAGGCGACCTTTCAAAATGGTACGCAGCTGCGACTGCGTAAATGACGGTCTTTTTTATTACTAGGCGCGCGGCAACACTTATGTTACCAGTTCCAATGTCGTTTCTTTTCTTATCATTCCTTCGCTTTAAACCGCGATCTCTCCCATATCCCAACGATCTCTTGGGTCGTCTAATGGGGCTATTTCGTCATCCGTGTAACGCTAACGGCGCCATTGATACCTACATAGAAAAATCGGCAAGAACTGATCGAGGATCGAGCTTCGGACAGGATCTGACGTGACTCATCGGTAACGAGAACCTTGTCGCGCTGGCCATTTTTCAAGTAATACTAGATAGATGTTTGCAATTATCTTCATCGATTAGCCAGGTCGATGTGTGAGTTGCTTGCAATCGAACGCTTGGATAAACCGGCAGTAACAGATGCTTGGGTTTGCTGAGCGGATGAGCACTTGTAATAGCCGTGTATCTGTGATTCACCCCCCGTGATATTAATAATTGCAGATAGCGACGTAGACTCGAGCCGGTGTAGACAGCATGCTTATCGAAACCCGACATTGTTCGTGGCTTTGGGTCATGTTCTGTTTTTCCATTAAAGCTTTTATCTGGACTTTCGTAATTCCCTTAAGGAAACAATATGATAAGAATTACATTTTCTTGCAACGCGAAGTATTTTTGCTCGATGATAAAGTCGATTTCAACGTCAAGTGATAACATTATTGACTAAATTGCAATACACTTTGTTTTAAACAAATAGCAAAGCGATTGTTTTTAAAGTTCAACTCAAGTACTTCATGCTACACTCCGCGATAAAAAGGTAAGCCACTTTAAAATTAATGTAATTCTTATCTATTTAAAATTACAACCAAGCTTTTGTTTTTATGCAAACATTTCTATTCGTGACAATTTGGAAATATAGCCGAATTACAAAAATCTATTCAAATGAATGGGAGCAACTTAAAGCAAGAAACCATTAAACTACAAGATATTATACATTAAATGTCATTTGTTAATTTATTGCTATACATAGTTTTCTGTTAAATGTGTTATCATTTTATCCCCTTATGCTTCCATAAAAATTCTTTCGACTAGCGAAATTCAATTCTATTAAATTTGCATACGTTTATAGCGTTATTTTGCAAGTTTGTATAAAAACAAAACCTTGTTTATAATGTTAAATAAGAGTCACGATAATCTTAAAGAATGCTATCTTTTTGTATCGGAGTGTACAATAATTATTGTCGTGACAAAGTAATCGTCAATTAATATATGAACACCTGAAGTGGAAAATAAGGATCGTATTTTATGTTTCATAAATTATATGTTGAAAGGGACTATAAATTGTTGAGTTTTGGATTGTCTGAAGCGTAACGTTATTAATTGTTAAACTAGTTCCATGATTTAATGTGTACACGAGATTCGTGTACTCCGATAGGAAACGTGTTAATGAGAAAAATAGATAATAAGGAAGATAACGTTCAATGAAATTACACAAAAGTGATTTTAGAAACTCGGATGAAAGCTCAAGGCTCTCTTCTCAGCATGGTTGAGGAACATTTGTTCAGCGAAAAATTGAATCGCTTAATGAGAACATGTATATCTTTCTGTAATAAGATTCCCGAGTGCAACATGCGATTACGTTCTCTTGAAAAGTGGAACCGCGGAGTATATCCTGCTGTGCACACTTGCACGCTGGTTTGTTTGTTACATAAAAAAGAAAAGCAGTCCGTGTTGCATGCGATTGTTGTGGTGAAGAGAGAGAAGTAATATTGAGTAGTTTTTCTGTCTAGTTTTTAGACTTTAGTAATTACCACACTTTCAGCGTTCTGAATCAACGCCAGGACGAATGAATTCATGAGAAGCTTTATAAATAATATCATTCTTATCGCCTAATCGAATTTAATGTAGCTTGAACGTTTTTAGGGTATTGCGAACTTTTGCCTGACTATATACAGACCGCCATATTCTAAAATGTATTACATTTATAAAAGTGGATAAGTTGTGACTTGTGGCTACCAACAAAATTTCCTATAACGAGATATGTTGGATAAAAGAATAGAGTCATATTCGACATAAAACCACAAATAGTCAAAATAAGTAAACGTGGTATTCATTGATGAATAGCATTATCGTGACAAAACGACAAATTGTATGCAAAAGCGTTAAAAGATAGAATGGAATACGAAATGCAGTTAGAAATCTCTGAACACGCAAATAGTCCAAAAAATAGTAGTTTCCGATAGTTCTAATGTAAATTGCTGAGACTAGTAGAGCATAGCGTATGTGTTATTCGAACGATTTCTTCCGGTCGAAACGTATGTACATTCATTAGGGGCAAGACTCAGTTGAGCAGGATGTAGAATGCATCCAAATTAAGCGCACCAAAAGAAAAGGCAACGGTCACCGTTTCCTGGAGCAGTTTAGCGTGGGAGTATTATGCTAGCAGCGACATCGACAGTAAAACCACTACAATCGGAGCAACAGTCGGGCCGGAGAACGGGATGGAGACCCGTGACTCACGGATCACCGATGGCGGTTACCTTATGGAAAAGCGTGCACCTTGTCTCTCACATGAATCACACAAGTCGTCGGGTTCTGCCGCGCTATGTCTACAATCTTCTGTCTACCTTTCTCCATATCTTTACCTTGCGCCGTTCATCTTTCCCAATGTTTCCCATTTTACGATTCTATGTACAGTGATTCGCATTAATATTCGGACATCTTTCAAAGCAGAACAGCTTGTCTCAAATTGAAATTTTTTGGAGATGATTAGTTTAGGGACTGGTTTATTGTACGATGGCTGATATAATTTCTTTTTAATTTTGCTATTATCTGGAATTATAAAAAGTATAAAAAACTTGTGTTTCTTCAAGGTTTTACCAAAGGGCAACTTTGTTTTTAAAAAACGGTTCTACAACAACCATTGTAATGTGTGAAATTCATCAGTGTGTTTCACACCTTAAAAAGATTCAGGTTTTCTGGTCCATGTTTGGAAAAGTTATTTCGTTTTATGAGATATTCGATCTCTTTTGAAAGTCACTGTATCTGTCTGGCAGACTTTTATTTTTATCCATAAATAAAGATTATTTTTGACAGGTAGTACTGCTTGATTACATGCAATGAAAAACGCTTTATCGCAGTATCGGTTATCCGAAGCTGATCAAACTCGCTGATGGAACAGATGTTTTTCGAATAATGGATAATGTATAAAATGCTCGATGATAAATGACATTAACAGTCGGGTCTTATTTAATGCGTTTTAAATGCTGGCTGACCTTCAATTGTTCTACGAATCGTCTTACTGTTTAACGTCGACTAGCTTTGAACGGTAAAACTCAGCATGAGTCATGTACCTTTTTTTTTAAATTTGGAAGGTCGACGAGTTTGATCCAAGGTTTAGTGCAACATGAAAGTAAAATGGAGAAGATTGATGCAGTTTTGTGAAAATAAAGTAAAGTGAAGGTCCTTTGTTTTCAATTTAATTTTAATTTATGAAACTTGCGACCCAGTAGCTGTTCAGATAATCTGAGGAGTTAATTCAAGTCACTTTGCTGTTCAAGGAACGATAAGTGTTTTTCATCCATGTTTCCAAAATTGGTTAGCTTCCAGATTCATTTGATTTTCGTACGAACGATTGTAATATTTGTAGGATTTAAGGTAATTTCACGTTGGAATTCATTGGCCACTAGTGAACTTTGGGGGATCAGCGAATTATAAACCTTTGGTTTCGCCGGTGATCGGTCGATGAGTAACCATTGGAGACCAAGGCCGTATTACCTTCTAGCTCGATAAACTCAACCAACATCAGCTAACGCGCTTGTTTGTTGTGTGTGCTGGTCCGCATTAAAGTCGCGTGTTCATCTGTGCATGTATTCAGATTGATATTAAAATATCGAATGCATAAAATAAAATATTGATTATGCAATTTCTTGTGGTTGATAAAATTCCCAGAGTCTTAACTGCTTTGTGAAAATATAGAGACTGCGACACCTTGTTTACATATTCTTCCCAAGAAGATGGTATTTTCAAGAAACTCGAGTATTTTATATTCTATTGAAAAAGATAGCAAACCATGTGGAAAATTTTATTACACATTACTTATTTTTTTATTACATGTATTTAATTCATTTAGTTTATATTTTGCTTATATTTAATTTAGTACACCTATATCATTACTAAACACTCTAAAAAAGCCATTTTTTTGTTATGGATACTTTCGTTTGACACCTTCATTTGCCTACTCGTTATTCACCATCTTTAAAAGAAGCAAGCTTATAGGGATGACAAAATTACTTAGTGATATAAAGTGAGCATTTTTTAAAAATTCTTTAAAAAAAAAGAAATACTTGAGCAATCAATTCTGAAGAACTTTTAATGCTACATAATCATGTTTGCAAACACCAAAAATTGTCTGTCTTCATATACCACGTGAAGATTGTTCAATTATCGATATCTAGCCTTTTAATCCAGAGAAATGATAAAAATATCGCGATATATTGCAAACCAAGCCTTGTATCTAATCGTTATCTAACACTTGCAGTGCATCTCTCGGAAAATGGATAGATATCCTATCTATTCCGTATCTAACCCGCTATATCATATACAATATAATATACGATAAGAAAGCGAATTTTTAATTGTATAAATATCGTTGAAACTAACCTATTTAATTCCTTTCTCTTCTTCGATTAATTAAAACGAAGTCGTAAAACGGCGGAATCTAGAGTCGACCACAATTTAATCCTGTTCTTGAATAACTGTTGTATCTATTGGGTAACACTGCAGTCTAATTAAAATTAATTACGGAGATACGGTGGTTTGAATGTACATATTCACATTATTCGTCTTTTTTCTTTGGCGCAATGAATTTATTATGAAAACCGTTCGCGTAAAATCACCGGTGAATAGTTGAAACGCAGGAAAGTAGAACAGACAGAAAAGAATTCCGGTGACCTGGAATAAAACCGGGATTCCGGCCCGAAAAAGCCAATTTCCATTTCATTCTCGTTCCCTGCAGTCAGAGGTAAGATTTGTGTTCTTGGCCGCGACCCAAGCGAACCAACGTCGACTATGATGAAAGTTCGGCTTTTGTTTCGATACTGCACCATTACGAAATCGTCAAATCCTTTCACTGATTTACCTGTGCCCCGAACGATACCACGCTCCGGTCAGCAGTAAATCGTCGGCACTGAGAAGACTCGTGCGCGTGACTCACCTGGCTTTTTTTAAAATTCGTGGGACGACGTGCTTGGAGAAAGGAACCTTCAGCGTCGAGGAAGGAAGCGAGCTGCGGAATCGTGTTTCTCACATTTTCGATTTGCATTCCACTCGTGGAATACTCTTCCTAGGTCGGGCAAAGCTCCGAGGCTGAAAATGGTCGAGCGATTTATTCTGCTAGTGATTTTACGAACGGCGTCAGGGTTCGACGGTGATTAGTTTCGTATATCGGTTGGCATTCTTTTTCATTGAATTGTTCGACTATGTCAAGCTCTTTGAACCCGTTGGTTCGTGTCTTTCATTGAGCAAGCAAAGCAGCAACGCTGGTGGGATTTCATCAATCGAGATTTGTAACTATCGGCGTATCTTCTTTATTCCATCGATGAGATAATTTTCAAAAGATCGACGTGTACGAAAGAACCAGACTGCATTAGCTGCACCTTGTTCTTCGCGTAAAACTTTCCATGAATCATACCACATGCATTCGGTAAGCTTTATTGTAACTGAAAGCGGAAATTCTTAGAAAAATAAGGATAAGCTATAAATTATTTTTCTTTTATAGAATTTAACGAGAATAAAATGGGCGACTTCGTACGAAGTAACTTATACATGTAAATGGCGCAATCAACATACTTCTTATCGTTCAAATTCAATTTCGTAAGGAACGGGCTCTCGAATGGAATACTATTTTTTTATTACGTAAAACACCCATCACCAGATTTTCCATTAAAATCCTTTTTGAGAATCAATTTAAGTTTCAAGCAGAGATCATAGTTCGGCGTTCCTAAAAAGTTAAAGGTATTGGGTACACGCGTGTTGCCAAGTGCCAAAGTGGCTTCCATCGATTCTTTAATCACTTTAACATTCCTCATGTTTGTTTCCACAGAGTCTGGAACAAGAGAGGCACCTGCTCCGCAGAAGGCTCGAGGAAGTCAAGGGCGAGAGCGAAGCCAGAGTGTTGGAGTTACAAGCCGACGTGGAGATTCTCAGGAGTCAGCTGGAAGAGCAGAATGAACGTGCTAGACGAGCAGAACGAGATCAGGCGACTTTGGTCAGCGAGCTCACAGCTCAGAACACGAGGCTCGCCGATCAGCTGAGAGAAGCCGCCAAACAGGAAGAGCAGCTACTCATCGAGGTCAAGGTGCTCAGGGAAAAGTGTGCCCTTAGAAGTACCACACTCCAGGATCACGTCAGCAGCTTGGAGGTCCTCAGGGACGAGGTAAAGTAATACGAGTTATCATTTACTTATTACGTTGCTCACACTTTCTGCAAAACCCGGCCTCGTGTTGTAGATCGTGACGTCGGTTGTTCGATACCTAAATATTCCTTGTCCGATGAACGAATGATGTGTCATTGCTGATGTTTCTGAGAATTGTGAATCACTATTTCCATCCTTCTAAATATACAGTGGCTCGAAATAATATTCGGACGCCTTTTCGAGCAGAATGACTTTCTTAAAAGTGGACGAACTATTTGAATTTTTTTGTGATGTTATTGGGACTTTAAAATAATCACATTTTAGTTTATTTGAACACATTCTCGAGATATTTTCTTTATTTCTACTATGTTAAGGTCAGCAAGTATGCACGGGACACAGATTTCCATAAAGTGTGTTGTCAATTTAATTAACTTCCACTTTAGATCATAACGTGATTCAGTTGTTACTAATTAGCGAGATGAAGCGAATGAAGTGACACACATTTAATAAATATGACTTACAGTAGTAGCAACGAGTGAAAAGATGCTACGAGACTATTTACTTACAATAAAACATCACATACTACACTCAAAGGGAACCCTTTCGAAATTAAATATAATTAATTTAATTCGACATCTTACGCCAAATTACTTGTTATTTTATTTGAGTAAAGTATTTGAAATGAAAAGTTATTTTAAAATAATTTACGTTAAATCTAATCCTTTGTTGAAAATTGTTATGGAGTAATTCTAATGTAATTCTATAGTTATTCAATCTGTCAGATATTTTCCACTTTTCAAATATTTGAATATCGTTGATTTAATATTTTAAGCTTCACGGTATGGCATAAATGAGAATTACCAGGTGAAACTGTGAATTGCTTGTTACTCAGTGCAAGTCGCGTTTTGAATAGTTCCATAAGTACTCAAAGTACTCTCACGCATCTTATTGCATAATCGTCACGATGAATCGCAAAGAATTCATGTTTTCAGTACTGACCCCGTTCTTCTCTGTCTGATGGTAGATTAGTCTACAAATTATTCTGGGAATCGCATGTACCGTTTCACCGCGGACATCGTTGGGAATGGTTGAATATTTATGATCTCGCGTGGGTATCGAGTGATCCCGAGTTTAATGAAGACACGGAGGTACTGCAGCCGTGAGAAGTTTTCGGGTGGAGCAAAACGGAATCATGACCCTCGGCGATCGACTTAAACCCGTCGTCCTTCGGCGTCCGCGCCCTTTATTCTCCTTGCAAGAGGTGACGTGGGTCTCGAGTTTCAGGAAATGCTCTTTACGCATGAATTCAGTCTGCGAATATGCGTTACGGTGTCTGCTCGTTACGTCGATGTTATTGATTTTGGTACGAGACGCTGAAAGTACTAAAGGTTGTCGTATCGTTTCTAAGGAACTGCAAGACCGATCGTAAACAGATTCATTGCACAGTGAGACAATCGAGAAAGACAATATGTTTGACTGTAACTAAAGAATCATTTCTTTGTGGTTTCGAAGGGAAAGGTGGAAAAGAAGTATTTATAACGGAGACACGAAGATAAATATATTTAGACATCTTATTCAAACAATTTATTTACAAATCCTACCACAGGGATTACATTTTGTTGAGGATGTCGGAAAGGGCTAGCTTGCTAAACGAAATTTTCAGCATACGTGCAAGTTTCGTAGATCTAAAAATTGCATTAGCCAGATAGAAAATTGTGATTTTTTAATTTGTTCAGCCGCGCGTTTAATCCAATTGCAGTGTTAACAAAATATTTTTTTACGAATTACTTAACAAAC
>NC_135781.1:14947008-14953286 GCF_028453695.1 Augochlora pura | reverse complement strand
CGAAAACACGAGAAACAGACATCACATTCATTTAAAAACATTCATTCACAGTCATACATTCAACAACCATCGAGCAGAACACATCCAACATAACACACATTCAAGTTCTGCCATACACAATATACAGTAAATACGAGCACACAGTCGGCTTGTTTTACACCTAAATATCCCAATAAAGTTAATTTTTTCTTTGGGAAGCGAATAGTGCGCGATACCAATACATTCGCCACGTTTCGCAACAATAAGAATAGACGGTAAATATAGGTATACTTGCCGACTGGTTTGGAAATCACTGTGGAGAACGCTATTTATAGAAGAATTCCAGTCATTAACGTTTCTTCGGATTTGTTAACGTTTGAGAAGATTAGGAAATTAGTTGAGAAACGTGAAGTACAAAAAAGACATTGAGAAAACAGTTCTGACTAATGAGGATTACGCAGATACTAATGAAATGAAAAATACAAATGAACTTAACCAGAAGGGAAACAAAAGAAAATTGTCAATGTTTTTGTAGAAAATGCATTTCCCTCTGATCAATTTTGTTTAAGCATTCCGTAGTCAATATAAGTGCTGTTATCTATTTCTCTGTATGAAAAAGACAGCTATATTGATTTATCGATCAAACCATTCTATGATAAAGATGTGTTTGCAATGCGAAACTCATTTTCAAAGAAAAATGGATTTGTGCTAATTTTCTTTTGAACCGTCTATATAATATACATTCTGCTAGAACGTTCTACTAAGAAGTAAAGGCTGGCGATAAACTTTCTCCCAAAATTATTATAAACGTAACGATTGTAACGAAATTGTTTACATAAATTCATAAGTTTATATATTTTTAATGTCGACCATTATAAGATGACATAATTGTTAACGCCAAATAATCATAAATAACAACGGCGAATTAAAACCGGCGTGGTAAGAGGACTTTACAGTAAGAATTAAAAATTATAAGGTATCCAAACAGAAAATGTGCCTGACAAACAAAAATTATTCTAATTGCACGGCCATCCATACGGATCCATCCGTAAAGGATAAAATACAGCGAATATCCGCCAAATTTAAAACAAGAACAACAAATCATCCAAATCCGTTAGCTCATTCCTTATACACGCTTCGTATCAATAGGAGACAAGAAAAAACACCCGCAGGACCTGACGACTCAAATTTGATCGCAAATACAATTATACTGCAACAGTGCTACTCCAATGGAGGTATCACCTACACGCTACCCATCAAGAATACAACAACTCGCCGAATGTCTCATGTGACAAATTGCAGGAAAATTTAATGGCTGAGCTCCTGTCGCTTTCTGCTCGAGGAGACAGACATCCGTTCAATAGAAAGGGAAATAACCGAAACAGGGAAACAAAATGAACTGCGACTGGTACGTATCGCCGCGAATCTTGATCCAGCAAGCCTTGACACAACCATCAAGATTGTCATTAAAATTGTCGTGGTAACGATGTTTCTCCATTACAAGGCTGTCTCGATATTTAATATCCTGTTCGCAGAAACCTCAACCGAAACTCCATTCTAACTCTTTTTTCTTTAAATCCTTGATTTAGTGGCCACAAATTTTACGGACTTTTGGCGGTTTCCATTACGAAATTAGATAAGGATAGCCAGAAATAGTCTGATCGTGTTTCCTTTGTTTGCAAAGCACAGTAATATTCGTAGGGAATACAATTACACGGTACGACGACGCCTAAGACTTTTCCTTTATTAAAAGATTTGTTCTGAATTTCTTTGGACTGACTTGGGATAGTTATGTCTCTTATACAAGATAACGTCTCTCACAGAGTGTTCGATATTCTGACTGTTTGGATAAAAATGATCATTGTTTAGATGTTTTATATTATGTTATTCTTTCATTTCGTTTTCTGTGCACTTTTAAACGTTTTTCTTCTTCATGAACTTTATTCTTCACATTTTTAATATTTCAATTAAATGTCTTGAATTATTTAATAATATTACTCCATTAAATTTTATGCAGATTTACTATTCTATACCGTATCGATAGTCAGTCTTCCAATAGTGACACCAACAGGGATTACGGATGGCGGTGATTTCGGTAGACGGTGGCGGTCACGATTGCGAGATCTTATCGTACGAAGTATATCGTTTCTGCTTTTTACTTTTGTTTCGTTGTCGTCAAGTTCAGCCCCCTCCACTATTCATTTTCGAGTAGTGGAGGCGGGGAATGATATTCTCAATAGTCGGCTAACGAGGACAATGGCAAATATCCCGCCTAGACTGGGGGTGGGACGGTATCTTGTAGCTGGAGAGTCTGAATGTGAATCTTGTTGTCCATTCGGCTACTTGGCGAGACACTATCTTCGAAATACTGATAAATACTTATCTACATAAGTGCCGTGCTTGCATGAGGTGCTAGTCACCCGTCACTGCGTCTTGCTACAGTTTTGCTCTACTGCCCGTTGGTGTGTGTGTGAAGGTACTGGTCACCCGCCATCGACGGATGAAAATTTATTCGACTCATGAAACTAAGCCCAATTTAGAATATATAAAGGATTTTGACCGCTCTGACGAATATACAAGGTATCTCCGCTTGCATGTTGCATCTTCTTTAATATTATGTGGCATGCGGCATAGGAACACATACGACAAACTGCCACAAGATTGTGAACAAGATGCAATCACCCACCACTGTTGCTATGTACAGACTGGAGTGTAGGCTCTCCAATCTGATTGATTTTTATTTTGCTGCTATCCGCTCAGGAAACAAAAATCATAAAGAAAAAATTCCTTACCGCCGACAGAGAGTCAAGACGTGGTCCTCGAACTCTCGCAGCGTTTGACCAGGTCTGCACCCTTTGGCGGTCGTATTACCGTTGCTTCAACATCGCGAGTATAAGCTAAAATGAGCTTCCGCCTCTTTTGGCGTGCAAGTACAATACTGTCGTCAAGACCAATACAGCAAACAATATTCACTGCCAATGAGTCCCATAAAATGGTAAAGATGGCGACACAATTACAAGTTGATTGACGGAGTCTGACTATAAGAAAGGAATACTGATCATTTTTCGCAACGGTCATGAAAGGATAATAAAGAAACTTGTTCAAGCACATTGAGATAATCAAACGACACTTTGAACGCCACCTTGAACGACTATCCAATTACTACTGTATCTTCATAAAAGAGGAGTTAACGGTAATTAAATCTTCCCGATCTTTTCTATCAATCAGTTGCAACTTTTTATTATTAACACGTTGACGCCGGCGCCGATATTCACGATTTTCTCTGTGAGTCGGCGCCCGAAATTTACAAAAATTAAATAATTATGTTAAGTTTATAATATTGAATTTCTATGTTTTTACTATTGGATATCTGTTTATAATGTTTAGATAAAATAACATAAACCTATTTTGTAGTATCTATTTTGTGAAATGCAAGCAATATAAACAAATGTACGCAGCCCACGGGTCTGACACGTATGACCCACCGGTGGGTCAAGCCGGCGTCAACGTGTTAAACTCGGAGTTACAACATTCCATGGACTGATTCGTCTCTTTCGTTTTTATTGTTTTTTCAATTGTCTGCAATTTTTCTCTTTCTAATTTACTAATGAACTGCAGAGTATACAGAATCGAAATTGTTTGTATTAGTTGCTAAACACGGGAGCTAAATACTGTTCGTTGTTGAGAAGAAGTCAGTACAAAAAAAGTGTGTTAACGCCCTCGCAAAATTATGTCGCAAGAGTAGAGTAAACAAGTTTTCATTATTGGCATATCTCTTCTTATTAGCCCCAATTTCCAGGAAACGAACACTCAAGCCTGACCATTGTAAACAATTGGTCCCGTCACCATTGCATTAATCCGTGGTCGCCATTTTCAGCTAGGACATATCAGAGACGTGTGCCTGTGCTTTGTTGAGTATGTATGTGTATTATTTATATAACCACAGGCGAGCGAGACAGGGAGTCAGGAAGTAGAGAATAATCGAGACAATATGAAACAGATGCAACAATTACAAGATGCAAGAGCGTTGACTTGACCCAATAGCATTAACTTCAAACTCTTCTGTCGAACACATATTTATGAAATATAAATGAAAATAATTGTTTTGCTTGTGCAATATTATTCTCATGTTCGCAGGGTTCCAATGTATAAATTCCAATAAAAACCTGAAGGTAATGTCAAGGAAAGGGAGAATGAAACACTACGTACAAACTAAATGACGCAATGGGCAAGGGGCAGGGAGAATCGAACGCCCGCTCCATCAACCTTCTTCCACTTCTTTTTGATTCCAGACTTTCGATTATTATTGGCTAAATTACGCGCTGAACAAAAGACTTGATTAAGTAGAGTCAGCAACCGATCCCCCTTGTTCCCCGCGACGATTAGCTTGTGGCTCTTCTCGTTTACCAATAGAAGTGAGTTTTGAGAAGTCATAAAGAGGTGGTAATTATGGGCTTGCAGCTCTAGTGGCACGAGCTATACAGCTTACTATACAGCGAACTATATCGGCCTTATCTCTCGGTCGAAACAACAGGTTTCTTCTGAGGAATGGGTAGGCACTGACTTACTTTTTCAATGATAATAATAATTTGAAAATAATACAAGACCCTTTCTAAACTTTTTATATACTTTTACCACTTTGCATTTGGTTTACATAAACTTATAATAAATACATAAAACTCGCAGAACGTACGTATGTACTTAAGCCTTAAATGCTAACATTTGAATTTGTGACAACTATTCAGTAGAGTATATCGCTTATAGAATGAATATAATATTAATTTTTACATAAAAATTAAATATAAGATGTATTGCACATATTATCGGTGACTTCGTGACCGCAGTTAGAAGTTAATGTCCTCACTAATTTTTTTATTATTAAGACAAAAGAAATACGATGAAACTTAGAAATTAATTTCTTAAAAGCGATTATTTTGCAATAAAGATCAGCAACTGTATCAACTTATATAACTGAGTACAATTTTGACAGATTTATCGAAAAAAATCTGTTTACATAAGTAAAGTTGGAAAAGGATATTTATGGCAAATGCGACTTAATTGGCATTGCACTTCGCCGGTGACGCAGCGTTGCTCGGCTTTCGGTGCACGAGCGTTGCGTTGTTCACTTTCCCTCAGAAGAAAACGGTAATACGAGGCGAACCTTCGTCGAGGAAGGAGTTGAAAGGAGATACCAGAAGGCAGCTTGTAATCGGACCGCAATGGCCCGTGACGAGCCTGTCGATCGCCATGGTAGCGCAACTCGGTCCATCCATTGCACAGTTCACTTCAAACTGAGTTCTAAAGCGTTAAACGAATCCTTTGTTTGTCGGGCTGATTGAGCTGAAAGCATTCTCCGACAAAGAGATCGTGGGTTCCATCTCGTAATGCGAAACCTCGCGATTACTTTTCGAACTCGAATTTACGCAGCGTTTATACGCTTTAAATCAAACATTGTGAAACTGTGAGAAAAAATTCAATTTTCACGAATATATGCATTGATCAAACTAAAATATATTAAAACGAAAAATATTAAATGATATTTAATTTTGAAGTATCAGCTATTTCAAAGTATGAAACGTAAATGTATAAAAATCTCTTTTCGATGAAAATGTTGTTCATTTATCCTGCTACAATGTTTCTTTATATTTCTAGAAAGAAGTTTGATTTTATGTAAAATATAACGGCCACGGAGTCCAATTAGTTGTGATAAAAATCTTCACACATCAGCAGAATATTTCAACTGGAAAATATTTAGTTTTTCTCTTTGGGATGTCTGCAAAATATCTTTTGTTTCATCGCATAGGATTTCGCTGCGTTAATGTAGCGTGGAACGTGTAGAAAACGCGACGTGCTGTGGCTGAAACTATTCGTGGAATAGAAAAATTGTCTATCGTCACAATCTATGTAACACGTATGCTCGTATGACCGGTTGTTCTGCAAAAACGACTCATTTTATCAATATTTACTAATAACCTTTAAAATGCAGATTTTAACCCTGGTCTCTTGATCTACTAGTTACGGTTGATAGCAGTTTTTAGAACTACTGTACAACTATTTGTGCCGTATTTTCAAAACAACTTACTTTCTATCACTATTTCGTGTAAGGTTGAAGGGAAAGTTCTGTCGTATTTTAAATAGGCAGGTAATTTTTCTTGTAAATAAAAAAAACATCGTGGCTAGTGAATCATTGGGAATTTTCTTTTCTTTTTTTACCTGCTGTATAATATAAAAGGAGTCCTTTTTTACCGTTCATCATTTACTTGTGATATTTAAAGTGAAAAACATGTCAGTAGATAAAG